>NW_024542005.1:0-8098 GCF_016758755.1 Suillus discolor
AGAAATCCAGAACCCTATAGGCAAAAGTAGTAGCACAATATTTTGGATCCGATGTCCTATGTAATAAGACATGATGTACTGCAGACTATGGGAATACATGTAATAATGCGGTCGACAATGTTAGGGATGTGAAAACAAGTAACTACGCACCTAGTGGGGCTAGCGCAATGAGACTGGACATAGGGAGGACGAGTGAGCGTGATATCTGATGGGCCAATGCGAAACCCAATGTCTGATGTCCAATGTTTTCAGTGAAGGTTCAACAATACAGCGAGGCACAAACAGTGGTCCTGACTGTATCTATAAATGTTGTAAGGTCGCGCATTGCCTAGTCTGCTATACTTGAGACGACAAGTGCATTCGACCCTAAAGGGGAAGCGAGTGCAGCAAGGATCTAGTAGTAGGCGCTGAAGGCGCTACTGGTTGGCGAATGTGAAGCACGGGAAAGCGCAGGTGCGTGCGAGGCGTGGGAATGCGCGCGCGTGTATGCGGAAACAAGAGAGAGTAAGAGTGAGTTTGCTTAAGTGATGATTAGACACTAGACAAGAGGTGAGAGATGCAAGCTGAGAGATGTTATATGTGAGGTGCCAAGGAATAGATTTCAACTATGCTCTGCTGGGTAGTAAATGGGTATTGTTCTGGTTCAGTCCTCTGCCATTCCTCTTTGGTGGGTGAGTAAGTGAGTAATAGTATGTACTGCTGGCGCTTAAGTATGGCACCTAAGCGCTGTCATGCGGAGCCGAAGCGCTACCGAGTAAGGTATGTAAGGATATATGTAAGTAAGGGTCCATGATAAAAATAAAGATGGAACAATATGCAAATGTGAGAAATGGAAATATACGCACTAGGGAACTTGGTGGACAGTGGATGGATGCTTCCGGATGGCTGGCGCTATAGGGCGCTCAAGCGCGGGAAAGCGCGCATGCATATACATCGTGAAGCGCGGGAAGTTGCGCGCACATTGCACAATGCGCGGGAAAGCTGCGCCTCATGTAGGAATAGCTGTAGGAAGCATACAGAGTGATGCTACAAGTTCGTGCTGTATACTCCTTGGTGAAAACTGCAATATTGCACAAGGAGAGGCATGAGTCTCTACAACAGCCATCATGGTTCAGTGGGGGATTAAACACGATGCTTGTGCTCAGTCCAGCGGGAGGCTCATATGGCATGAACCACCCATTTGAGGTATCATTTAGCAAGTTAATTGTGTCAAGATCTGGTGATGAGTAGATTGGTGATTCATGTTCAGGTTGCAGTCGAGGATCCAAAGGCAAGACTGGAGAGTTCATGATTTCACCCAAGTGACATCGTTGATGTGGTGGCTCATGTAGTTCATCATCTGCAGGTGCCGGGAGAGGCCGCTTTGGTGCACGCTTGCCAGTCATGAATAGTCCCTTGTAACGTGGATCGTGATGAAGGTGTGTGTTCTCACTGGCATTGAAAAACGCACTGACTCGTTTGATCAACTCATCTCATGTCCCATCCTCTGAAATGTCCAACGTCCATGCAATGTCACAAAGCAATGGGAGCTTCTGGCTTTGAGCATGCCACTGAACGACATGGTGTCCTTGCCTTCTTGTGTTCTCTGCTCACGCACCTCGATGGCCTCATTTAGTTTTTTCTGCTTCTGTTCATCCTCCTTCTGTGCTCTGGCATCCCATGCCTCTTTTTGCTTCTGCGCTTCCATGCAACCTTCCTTGGTAGTGATGACCCATGATGGCACAAGAATGTTATGTGCGCCAGCATTGTTCTTCTTCGTCTTTGCATTGAGTTGTCCCTGTAGCCTGTGAATGTGACTTGCAGCGAGTATGGCATGAGCAGTAGCCTCGTCACACTGATGTCTGTACCTTGCAGCCTTTGATGTGAGTTTGGCAAACCTGCACTTGAAAACACTGGACATTACGACTTTATCAGTCTCGCTGATGTCACCATCATTTTCAGAGTCCGAGAGAGGATAACTGTTGAGTGGGGGGAGAGGCTCGATTTCAGCTTCGGCTTCAGGTTCATGCACCAGGATACGTTTCGAATGGCACGTCGTGAGTGGACATGAATTTGAATGATCAGTGTCAATCAAACCTCCATTGTCAGATCCAGCTTCAGATGACGAGGAATTAGTTCAGTCAATGGGATATCCCTCTGGGAGGTTCAGCTGTGTTGACAAGGATACACTCAGGGCAAAGTTGTTAGCTGTAAAGATCTCTGGTGTGCATTTCGGTCGGCTGTTCTCGTCAACAGTGATCCCTGACTTCGACCATGCTTTTTGAATAGTTGATTCCTTGAAGGACTCGTCCCATGCACCTAGATATTCCCGCACAACATCGCTCGCTTGCATATGCTGACCAGTTTTTTCATAGATCATGTCACAATGACTGTACCAGGCCCACTTGAGGGGTCCGAAGGCCCCGACATCGCATGGATGCAGATGGTGCGTTGTGTGAGGTGGGAGGAGGTACAGCGTGATGTTGTTTGCAAGTGCAGTGTCGATCAACTCAATGGTGTTGTGGGACCCATGTCCATCGTAGATAAGGACTATTGGCTTCGATGTGTCTGCATGTGCCTTGGCATCACGAACAAAAAATTTTGTAAACCATTCAACACACACAGCGTCAGTAGTCCAGCCATTGTCGGTGGTTGCAATCCTAGAAGCACATGTAGCTGTGAGCAAAGGACAACAAACAAGACCAAGATTAATCATAGGACTCCATCTGGTGCATCATACCACTCCGAGCTGTGATACGTGCCCAAAAATACAAAACAGGGCTTCACAGTAGCTGTCCCATCTGTGCAGACGGTTTCAAGAATCGTGACAAGTTCAAGATCATCACTTTTGAGTTTGTACTTGCTTTTGTCTCCCCGTGCAAAGAAAAAGAGCTCGCCATTGGTTTTGCGACCACCACCAAGCTGAATGCCTATTTCATCGAAGTTGAAGATGTTGCAGAGAGGGATATCACTGTTGCTGAATATGTGCTGGATGTTCTCGAAGTGCTTGTTGACAATTGTAAAGTTGAATTGTCGTGCATGCTTTGGATCAAGTCCAGAAGGTCAGAGAAGAGTGCAGTCAGGATTTCGTCGAATGAAATGTTCAATCCAGCATCGTGATGGCTTGCGTCCACAGTGATTCAATCTTAGGAGCAATGGTACGTTTTGACAGTGGTATTCCAGTAGCTCCGAGCCACTTGATCCAGTTGCGAAGCATGTTTTCCTGAGTGTGGTTGAGGAGCTGTTGTTGCATGTGAGCTTTCATGCAGGGTTTAGTCTTGCCAAGAAAACACCAGTTGACAGTGTGGTAAAAGTCAGTGAGACCAAGTTCACGGCAGGCCATCGCAACATTGGTGTATTTCTTTTCACGAAGTGCAGTGATGGCTTCCTGGATGCGTGCTTCATATGCCTCTGCCTTGAGACCATCCTTGCGGTATAATGCTGATTTCGGCATAATAGAATGAGTGGAAGTGTATGTTTATTAATGTAGTACTTGTAGACAATTAGAGTGTGCACCTGGCACTGGATATGATATATGATTGATGATAGTTTGTATAGCGAGTCGCGTGCAAATGAACCAATGTGTTGTGAGCCTGGAGATGTCACATGTCTGTCACATTTGAGCTCACCATGATTTGCACAACTGTCTCTTTCATACAAACCTCTTCCAAACACCGATTGAGGGGGCAGAATAGGTAGCAGGAGTGTTCTAGTTTATGCACATGTCTTTTTTTTACCAAATTTCATACTTGTGCAAATGTGCAACATGTCAATCATTGTCTGATGTGCAAAATTGAGTCTGATTTTGACCAGTGTTGATTTTCTGCAGGACGCAAAACTCTGCCAAGGCTCTTCAAATTACGCATATGAACTCTTCTACAGACTACTGACACAGTCCGTTTTTTCGGTACTTAATTATTTGTGAATTGAGGCCATACATCAAAATGTTGCATTACCGGGCTGATTTGCATTACTGGGCCATCGATAGTACATAGTGCTATGCATGTAATACATCCCCCTCCATCAATACCTGCATCACATAGGAAAATAATACTCACCTCACTACCCCCATTGCTCAGGAATCAACAAGACCATACCTCACTTCCTCTTAGACTGCCCTCATTACTACTGTGAATGCCATGTAATAACTTGGGCCCTAGGCCATGATGCCTCCTTCATGTCATTCCTTCTCTTGGACTCAGCTGCAATGCCACACTTAGTGTGCTATGTCAATACTACTGGAAGGTTCAAGAACAATCTAGGTGTGATCCCACTACCCCACAAACTGACAGACTGATACAGCACACCTCTATAGATTCAACATGTACCAATTCAATGCTTCTCTGACTCCTGTACTAGCTCACTATATACCAAAGAGTACATGTTTAGTTTAAGCCAATATTGTATATCAACATGTACAGCACTCAAAATCATCCCCTCCCACCAGAATAGTGTGTCTAAAATAGGAACAGCAGACTAATGGAGGTACACCCCACATCAGGGCATTCATGCACTCAGGGATGTAAAAGGTACACCAGGGGTCCCTTATGTTAGAAAGTAGTGTCCTACATAGAGTACAACTCTGCAAAGGACAAAAGTTGGATTACAACCCCACCCACTCCCCCCCAAAAAAACCCATTCTCTCTGAAAAATGAAGAGCCTCAGGCTAGGGACGAGGAAGGGAAAATTCAGTCTTAGTTGGAAAGACTGAGGGAAAGGAATATTCTAGACACTGAATATTAAAGGATCATTGAAACGGAGTGAACGTGAATGGAACTTGTGTGATAGGTGAATGTATATGTAAATAGATACGTACGAAGGATGTATTGTGATATCGGCAAGACGCAGCGAATAATTGTCCTGGTGACTGCATTATAATCACTGTCAAGAAAACGTAACGAGGATTGCTTCCGTCTCTTGCAAGTCTACTCCAGAGCTGATAGGTAAGACATCAACGGTTAGGGACCCATCAACTCTACCGTCGCTAGTCTCGTACGTCTGACCTCCCCAGGTCAGATCACTGGTGTCGGAGGCATAGCTATAGATAGCTTTAGCATCCAGGCCGCAACGATGAAGAAATCAGCTCATACCCAATTTTCAGCGTCTTCACGCTCGTATTGTTAGGAGGATATCCGAGACCCGTGAAAGAGAAATCGATGTGAGTCGAATTCCTTGCACCAGCGCCGGAAAAGTACGCGACCGTGTTTATGAAGATAGCTCTTGAGAGGCTTCCATGCTCAAAAAATGCATAGCCCGATACATTATTTTCATCGATGGAGATTTCAACTGCCTGCGTGGTCCCAGATGACCCGATAGCCTCTGCGACGATGATAGCTGCATAGTATGCTGGCTGTACGTGCGGTGCCAGCGGTGCAATCGGGGAACCGTCGAGAATTGAGTAGTTAAGCGTCACGGGTTGAATCTGCTCATAAGGGGATTGAGCAACGCCGCATTGACTTAGATGAGTACTGACCAAATTGTACTTGTAGCCAATGCCCTCATGGAAGTGCAAGCGACTAATACCAACTTGTGTGGCATACAAAGTGTAGTCAAGTAACCAGAGGGCGGCGCCGGCTGTATTGCTAACATCTGGTGAAAAGGACGATCATACGTAAGTTATTGCGACCATTGTTCATGTTGTCGACCTTACTAGGTGCACCGTGGCAACTGATACCTATGAACAAGTTAGCAAGTCTAGTGCTGTCGAACAATTATCAGACGATAACTTACTGTTTGTCTCCCCGAGGATGTACTTCAGCCCGTTGACCAAGGTCGCCTCAATATCTGGGATAAACGCGGATAAATTACCACGGATATAGCTCTTGGTCATTAAGTCCTGCAGCGCAGCTCCGCTGCCAGTACAGAATGAAGCCACTATAATGGTGCTGCGAAATGCTAACCATGGGATTCAGCACGCCATCCAGATTCTAAGGTTGTATTTAACATACGTCTCGATCAGTTGACCTGCAGGAGATTCAAGAATGCCCAGATTAAATATAGCTTGCGGAGAGAAACCGCTAAGGTTGTTGTGAGAAGACCCAGCGAAAGCGGCTCCGATTAATTTTGTGCAAGATAACTTGGAAAGGTTGGCTGTTATCGATACGTTATACGCAAATTCCTCCCACCTATATACATACCGGTCAGCACTAATAAGGAAGTCGTCGTCATAAACTTACTCAGAGACATATTCTTGTACATTCCAGCTGCCGTTACGGCTCTTATGCTTGTGGTAGAGATCAGCCTCGTTGCCAACTTCGATGAACTTCAGATCAATGTGTTTCTCTAGGACAGCGGGGGAAGAAAATGCATTCATGAGCGCGACAGTTTCGAGGTAGGCTGCCGTGAGGTTGTATTCCCTCAAGTTCAAGCCCCAGTGAACTTGCGTCCCTGAAAGTAAAGCAAGTTTAGTCGCTTGAGAGTCTCTGAAAAGTTAAACTACCGTTGGAAGATGAGAGATAATATCATAGAAGCCGTGCCCAACAGTTATATTAGTGGCTTCTGGGTATGGCGGTGATTGTGCTGAAGGATGGAAAATATCTTCTTCGTACTATGCACCAGCTAAACACACGAACCAATTCACATTAAATAAATTTACCTCGACGTCATGGCTGAAATCAGTATGGTCCTCCGAGTCAGCACCTATTCTCACGAAGGGAGGAGTATTCGTAATTTGGATAAAGTTATCAAGGACGTTGTTGAAAAATGTATTTGGTTCTGTTCGTCCCTGCCCCTTCGTTCCACCTATCTTGCTCGATTGAAAGCGAAACGAGGTTCCCCTTAAGTGTGCTGCTCCCAAGGGCGCGGTAGAGAGGAATTGTGACTTCTATTGCTGAGACGATTGGAACGACGAGCGTGATGAAGTGGTTACACCACATCATAAATCGCGGCATGGTGTCTTCTTGGTTCTGGTACAAGCCAGGCTAGAGTGCAACTCCGAGATCATATATACGGTTGTAGGCGGGATGACGATCAGATTGGCCGTCTTCCTTATGTCCGGTAAGGTGTCGTGCGTGGATCTGTACAAAAATGAAACATGCATCACGATGAGGACGCGAGTAGACTAGCATGCCACGCTCCGAAATCTGTTGCAATTAGCGGGTTTTCTCTTTTTGGAGGTTACGAGACCACGTCATAGTTCGGTGACAATTCCGGGACCCTGTTGCAAATTATGAGCATCTGCGCATTCTTAATGTTGTCATTCCCAAATATCCAAAGTTTCCGACCGTCCGAACGTTTGAAGAGAAGCTGGATATTATCAAGTAATGGATGAGTCCAGATGTCCAGCGCAGGGGAGCATGTGTTTGTGTATCACAGTGCTAGCGAACTGAAGAGTGTAGCCGCATCCACACAATGCAATGCTGTCAAGTTTGATAAACAAAAGCCGAGGCGAACAGGATAGCCGAAATTAACAGCAGAAACAGCAGGCGTCACTAGAAGACCTCCGCGAGAACAACAAGCACGATTACAAACTCCAGAGCGGAAAGACTGTCAGGCTATCGACATTTAAAGGGTCTTGGGATTCTCGGAGTGCTGTTCAACGCTATTCACGATCGGTGACTGTCAATACCGTTCACTAGCATTATGTAGTACGGTGTCTCCGGATTATGGCAGTTGCCTAAAGTAGTATGCTGATATAACCAACTCCTCTGCTAAGGTTAGCTTCGAGCAACTCTCTATCATGGCAGACGTCCGTGCCCTACTTAAAGCCAAACGCCAGGAAGCACGAGTAACCCATTCACTAGCATCTTATACGACAACCGGACAGTTGCGATGCTCCGTCTGCGGAACGAATATCAAGCATGCATCTGCTTGGGACGGTCATCTCGGCAGCAAAGCACACCGTACGAACGTGTCTCGCGCTAAAGAACAGGAGAGGGTTAGGGAACAGCGACAGGCTGCACAGGAGGCTAACGTCGCTAAAAGAAAGGCAGTTGAAGATGTCCCTGGCGGAGATGCAGCCAAGAAGCAGAAAACCGAGCCTGCTACCTCAACTCCTCGTTCTAGCGCGTTTCCGTCAGACTTTTTCTCTGACCCCTCAAAAGCGCCACCGCCATCCCTTTCAGACAACTCGGATGACGAAGAGGTCGACTTTTCTATAGTTGCTCCCGCGAAGGAATCG
>NW_024542006.1:0-8013 GCF_016758755.1 Suillus discolor
CTTCAACTTCTCTGCTACCCGTACCTTGGGATGACATCTCTTCGTCGATGATATTAATCACCTTTCCAAATGATCGTCCAGCTTCTCCAAAGCACGTTCAAAAATAGGGGTCTCTTATAATAAAGAACCTGTACCTGGCACGGACCTAGCTAGTACAGCTGGAAAGGGGGTTGGACTTGCGAAAAGGTAAGTACCAAGCAATGGTTTAGGTGCGTGTGGTATCTGACTTCAGACACACCTAGTTTAATAGAACAACGAGTTGATATCATCAGCGAGCTCACTTGTCCAGGGTTTTCTCTACTCTGGAATGGTGGTATGAATTCATATCTCTGACCCAGAAACTTGGCGTCTGATATGGATGGGAAGACGGTCGTTATGAACTTTTAGATGGTCAACTGCCAGCTGCGCTCAGACTAACTTACTACCTCCATCCAACATGGTTTGTTTTTTTCGCGTCGTAGAAAACGTCACGGTGGATAATTATCTGGTCTGAGACCAAGTAACAAGGCGGCATGGGAACCAGCTAGAGCCCGTTCATCCAACTCACACTGAGCGGCCCATCGGAGACTAGTCTCCCACATTGGCAGACCAATAGAAGGAACGATGACCTTCCTTCTATTAACATCGGAGTCTCAATCTGACAAGTAGTGGCAGGGCGACTATCTTTACTGTTCGAAGTCGCTAAGGGAGGACTACATTTAAAGCCTGCATTGATGTCCTGTCGTGTCATGATCCGGGCTTGAAGCTTGAGCTACAAGCGTTGATCGATGATTTCGCAACATATCGGATACCGAGATCAAAAACGCATCGAAGAACCTGACATGAGGAGAGCCAGAGCGAGACGAGTGTAGAGATCTAGAGAGCAACAAAAAGAGCAGCATGAGGCAGATACCGGGGTCTCGGGAGTCTTGGGGTCCTAGAGTACATATACATAGCCAGCATCAACACGCACGCCATCCTCTTCAGAGTGCAAGGCTGGCGGTTTCAGTACCTCTCATTCACCTGAGCCAATTCAGTGATATGACATTCCTAGACCTCAACCAACTTGTGTGCGCAATCACACATGGGGATCCAATTTGTTCACTACTCACCTTAGCAGCATTCTTCGGCACCATGGACAAGTCTGCAACCTTGAGGCCTGAGGTTCGTCACACCATACACGTTTAGCCAGGCGTCGACAACTCCTTGATCTTCCCTCGACTTCATGGCGCAAGTCCCGAGCCACATACAAGGATAAGGCACCTCCTGTAGAAGTACAAGCTACACATACCGAGTACCACGTCGATCACACTGGAATTCAATCAGATGTGTTACCTTAAGAATGGGAAAATGAATTCAGGACATACTGTTATCACGGAGAAGATTTCGCGCAATGGGTGAACTCGACACCTACGGCGGAAAAGACGTCAGCAGTTGAGCACGATTACGATCCGGGGCGCAACACTCACTCGAAGACCATACGCTTCACGTCCACATTTGTAAATTGGGGTTGTGAGCCTGGTTGTAGACATACTGACTGGCACGCAAAATGTGCACGGAAAGGAAAAGCCAAGAGTGTGCTGATCCTTGTCAGGTGGTATGAAGAAGGTTGCAAGCTAATATACTATTACCAGAATTTGCAATCGATATATTGTCCTCACGATTTTGATATATATGCTGGTTGCGTATCAGCGATTGACGCGTAAAGTACATGCTCAAGATTACTCCTACAATGACACCTACTGATCACAGACGTGATTGAGGACTTTTCCACGATGATCGACATTCAATACCCAACTCATCAGCAATGATCATCGCAGCCTTCTCCCCAATGAGAAGCGCTGTCCAATATGTGTTCTAGAGAGACGGTTAGGCTGCACATTGATGATCCCTGACCAGTACCCACCGTGCCAACATTTATCGGCGCAATAGACATGTCCGCCACCTTGAGGTTTGTCACGCCGTACACGTTTAAGCGAGCGTCAATGACCCCTTGATCTGCCCTTGGCTTCATGGCGCAAGTTCCGAGCTAGACACGTAAAGTCCAGGTGAAAGCATGAAAGTTTCAGCTGTACATACCGAATGCCATGTCGTTTGCACTAAGTATCAATTCAGTATCTTGACATAACGATAGAGATGCAACATACCGCGATCACGAATGTATCGATCAATCGCATCGTCGTCTTCTGCTGTGTAGATTATGTCAGGCGCATTCAAGTCCACCGGCCCGGTTGTTTCTCCGCAGACTGCAGCGCTTCCCTGTGGGAAATGAGGGTGGCCCATGGGGACTTCACCTCTATATGAAGGCATGCGTCGAATGACTTCGCGCAGCTTTTTGTACCCGAAGATAAGAGGTACAATATCGGATGGACTGTGAGGATTATCGTAGTCGCATCAGTGAGTTGAAATTTCCGACTCACTCATCCAGGAAGCCTGCATTGAAGTCGATTCCTTCCTGGCCGTTCTCGTCCAATTTGATATGAACGCTGCCAGTAGACACGGGGTACAGCTATTGGAAAATTCAGAACAAAAATCACGGGGTAGTAAATATGGAAGTAGTACTGTAAAATAGTTGGCAGCGATGTAATTGCTACGAGGAAGGATACGCGAGAACCCAGCGGATCTGGTTACCGTGAGTATTCGTGCGTCATCAAACAAAAATAATGTGCACACCCTGCACAGAGAGAAAATAGTGCAACAGGTTTGTCTGGGCGATCCTGGAAGAACTCTTTCCATCGTGGTTGAAAAGCTGAACCCATGGCTTTCAGTTCGTCGTCATCAGGACGCCATTTTATTTTTGCATCGCTACTACTGAAATGCCAATCAATACGTCACCAGTATTGAAGGCTTTGCACCAACTTTTGGGCAATAAGTGACTTGCCATCAATTTTCCATTGGGCCAGATTTTCTATAATATTTCATGGGTAGTTAAATGGACTCGGAAGATGGCGAGAATATGCTTACTCTGGACAACAATGTCACTCTCCTCCCCAAGATAGAGGGGGTCCATAGTAACAGTTCCCTCAGCGGCAAAGTATGGAGTAAAGACAAGGTTGTGATCTCTTAACCCTAAGTTAACATCATGAAACAAATGGTTGAACGCGGACCTTGATAATTTTCTCCAACGCCAGGCAAGTTCACTAGTTGCTTGATATTGCACCGCTTGAGAATTGCTTCTGCACCGATCCCAGACCTCTCGAGGATGGCCGGCGAACCGAATGCCCCAGCAGAGATAACAACAAGCTTTGATGCTTTCACGATGCTTGATGACTGATCCGCGTCTGGGCAAGACACTGGATCGCTAGTGAACTCGACACCTACAGCACGCTTATCTCTTTCATTCGAAAAAGACATCAGCAGTCTGGCTGACTCTGGCACGGTTGAAATCCAACTTGAATGTGGAACACTCACTGAAAGATCACGCGCTTCACGCGCTTGCCAACCCATATTTGCAAATTTGCATTGTGAGCTTGGTTGTAGACATAGTGGTGGGCCGCGTCGGAACGCCTTCCAGTTGTCCCGTCAATGTACCTTCTCATCTGTGAGCCCAATTAATAATAGATGATGAGCACAAGCTCACTTCGCCCATGGCTGAAGTGGATCTCGTGAGCGGACTCCACACATGGTGAAAGAAATTCAGGTGGCGCACACTGTATGTGTTGCATGTTTCTAAATCATCAGTGTCTTCAGCATATTGCCTCTTGTGATATGTCGTGCCAACGTGTATGAACTCTTCGGAGACAACTAGTTTGCATCCACCAGAGGACACTTTGATAGGTCCACCGTACCCGTGGGTTAGGCGATCGGGCTGTACCTGATATGTCTCCAGCTAAGCAATGAATAGTTCAGCTTGAAAAATATAGAGATGATTCAGTCGAAGACCTTCTTCATGAGGGGGATCAAGTTCTTAGATTCCCACCCTTCGGCTCCCCAGTCATCAAAATCTGAGGCAGGTCCACGAGTGTAACACATAGCTGAGGGAGTCAACTTATCAGAGCCATGGTATTCAGTGCAAGAACGCAACGAACCATTTACACTTGAGCCTCCACCAACGCAATGGGCGCATGAAACGATTGGAGCGCGGCCGTTGAGACGTGGACTTGGATTTCCAACATTGAATGTCATAGTGGTACTCGTTGGCACCAGATGGCTTGTAAATTTGTAAGGCCGCACATGCGCAGCTTGATTGAGAATGTGTTGGCCCCCTTCGAGAATTAAGATAGTAAGCGAGGGATCCAATGCAGCCAGGCGGCCTGCGACAACACAAGCTGTGCTACCACCTGGACCATGATACAGCGTTATGTCAAGTTAGTCACCCCAGTACGAGATGCATCACTCACCCCCAGAAAAAATAATATCGAATTCTGATATGATTGGATGAGGCATTGAGGGGTGCTTCAAGTTTAAGCGGGAAACTGATTATCAGTGTGTCCAAATTTATATCCCTCACTGGTGCGAACAACAAAGATAGCCCTGAAGACGAGTTGAAAAACGGACTATTGCGATGTATTCCACTTTTCCGTCATGGTTCTGGCGTAGCCCATAAGCAGACACCGTGATCTACCAGCGATTTGGGCCTGGCAGTGTCCGGTGCATCGCAACAGGTGATACGGTTGCGAAGTGCGGATGTTTAGAGAGTCCGAGCTCAGGCTCTCGATGAACTTGCTGTCGTGCGAACATGTGAGTTGAGGAATAAGTTGGATTTCGTTTGGACGTACACCTGCTGGGCCCTGGTAATCATTTTTAGTGGATTTTGACTTCTTTCTAGTAGTTGAAGGAAGATACCGGATGAATCTCACGCGGGGACTTCGTACAGATTCTGAATCCATAATCTCATCATGATTGATGTGGCCCCGTGATGATTGTATGTATATATATGTCCACCGTCGCAACGAGTCTAATTTAAATCAAATTCTAGCAGGTCAAGGTCCTTGACAATTGTGGCTGTGGCGTTCCACAACGCCAAATAATTAAGTAATCATAGCCACCTTGTGCTATTTGAGAGGCCTTCGATATCCGAATCCGACATATTGATCATGTTGATACTCAGGCTATTCCTCGACAATGGATGTTACTCCCGTTTCGATTACATCGCTGGTGCGTATTTTCGACAACTTGTTAGTTGCTCACTCTACTACACACTAGACCGATTTGCCACCTGAAAAGAAGGGGAGATAGGGAATTCAAGACCGTTAACTTTTAGGTATGTCTTCTCGTGCAAAACATCCACGCTGGTTGCCTTCTGGGAGGTCCACTCCATCGCGCTGTCTACTCAGGCGCTCTTCCTAAACCTGGAGATACTTCTCTCGTGTTCTTACTTCGAAGCGATCTCCAGCAACAGAGACTCGAGCTACTCCGACTGATGTCATCGATTTTTCAGATGGTATATTGCCTTCCTTGAAGTTCCTGCATAATGCCACTCATGGACACGCAAACAGACGATAAAGTACGTGATTGATTTGATATTTGAATACATCCTCGTGTTGGCGAGAGAAAACTTGCCTTCCCATCGTGACGTCCACGGACATCACAACTGACGGTTTGGGGCTTATGCTTACTCTTTGAGACCTCAGTTGGTTTCCTTTTTGTGTACTCGCTACAGGTGCGCTAACCTTACACTCAAGTCCGTGCTCATATGTGTGTCAATCTCTCGACCTCATCAGAGAGAATTGTTCTTCAGTTTCGACACTCTCAAAGAAGCAGAGCAGGCTCTTCCAGACGCACCCGAGCAAACTCCAGACTACCTCGCGATGTTGACACAGCCAATTGAACACGCCTCCCCATTATATACCACACTTTTCAAGGGTACGATGTCACCGAGACATTCGAGCGCTATTTCCAAGAGAAGAGGAAAAGACCACCACAGACGTAGTGTACAGACGTCTCTTATTATAATTCACATCTAAAGGTGAATGGACCGCTTGTATGATTCTAGCAACACCAAAACGCAGATCTATAAAAATACTTGAAATACATATATGAGTCCAGCTTCGTCTGGCCTGAAAGTCGCTGATGTGATCTGACAGGTTGGGCTAGACCGAACGTTAGCTCGGGTGGGACGCAAGCAGGTAGAGCAACTCTGGAGGGCGGGATAACTGCTCACGAATTCGAACATGTCGAACTGACTCTTTGAGGAGCCACGAAACGATTATGCATTAAAGAACAATCAATTAAACTACAGAATATGAACTGAGTGTGCGAAGACGAAAAAAGGAGTGGCCAGTGGGTGGGTCGAAAGAAAGCTGTAGGTGTGCGAATGAGGTACGACGAACTCGACGTGGCACGTAGGTAGAGGGAGAAAACGAACGTAGGAAGCGAACAGCGCGTTCGCTCAGCTGGACTTGTGGTGCCAGTTCATTCCGGCAGGCTACATCACCTGGCACCCATACAAACACTGGAGTTAGCGACGTGATTTTCGGCTGACAATGTGAGTGTGCGAGTGAGTACAGAGTTCCAGAAATTTGATGACAACCTATAATCTAACAGCGAAAAAAATATAAGCGAGTGAAAGTATCCAAGTAAGGCCTTGAATGGAGTAACGGTTCTAGTATGTACAGTGAATGACGGTGGATAGCAATAGCATAACTATGGTCGAGCTGAAGCAACGGTGGTGAGAGCATTTCCACGGCCAAGTTGCATGACGACTTACCTAGTTGCTCTTTGCGGTAGAACCAGAAGTAACCTAGTACAATGACAATCTGGCAGATCAGCGCCAGCCAGAATGGAGCGGAGGCCATCGGGCTGCCCTTGAGACCATGCGAGAAGTCCCATGTTCCGACATTAGGGAATACGCTTCCTGGACCGATGCGGTTTGGTGCAGTTGCGCGGGCGGCCATAACACAAATAGACCCAATGACCTGAGCGAGAGCGAGTGTGGAACAGACGTGTAATCTTGACAACGTCTGCAGGAGAATCATTCCCAAGCCCACACCCTGTACAGCATCCAAAACACCGAGCCAAAGCCACAGAGCAAGACCAAGGTATGGTCCCCCCTGAGCCAGCCCACGTGGATATAGAGCGCGAGAGACGAGGTTGCCCCACAATGTCTGCGACACATGTTAGATGTCTGAAGATTGATGCAACATTGACAAGATCATACCTGACACCATCTCGGAGCACCGAGGCCGACAGCGAACACGGGCAACAACCAAGTATGGGTCTTACTCAAAGACGTGAGGATATAGAGCATGAGAGCCCAGACACCGACGAAAAAGAAGATTGTGAGAAGCAAGATCGCCCACTTGGGGATCGGAACATTCCACAGGAAACTCCAGTTGCGACCGTAGGGCTGCAATAAGGTCAGAACATAAGGATATCAAAGCACCGGGTCTAACATACACCGCTGAGCCAATAATCACGTAAGATTTCAGACGCGAGGAACCTTGCGTGGAGTATCAGCGTCATCAACTTGGCCGCGAGCAAGAAGAGCCTAACCAAAGAACTAGCTTCCTTCGGAAGAGAGTTTTGAGGAAGTTTGGAACTTTCGGAGGAGTTTGTTGGTAGTACTCTGTTTTGTAATTGGTATTATTGTCGTGCTTGAGAACTCAGATGGGACTTACCTGGCAGCCGTGCAGCGTCAAGTATGCAAACGCAAACGACATTATTGAGAGCGGCCACAAGATAAAGACAATCCACCAAGGCGTAACAGACCCAGGCGTCGCAGTATTCAGTGTGCTACCCCAGTACCATAGGGCAGCCACCCAGATCTGTTGAGAACCTTGTACAATGCAAGAGCGCAGTATCCAGACTTCAGTAGGAGCAGCCTAAAGAACAAACGTCAGTTGCACACAAATGGACCCCCCAAAAAAGACGCACCGCTTCTTCTCCAAAGTTCAAGCCGAAAAAGATGAAAGCAGCAGCAGAAGCGACAGCATATGACCAAGTGGCAATGTCCGATAAGATGGTATGAGTTTCTCGAATTTTCGGTGATAATGAGGGAATGCCAATCAAAAAGAATGCTATGCCATAGAAGAGCCAGGGAGCAGAAAGAACGTAGACAGAAGGCTTTAAGCGGAACACCGTATACCAAACGAA
>NW_024541323.1:0-223435 GCF_016758755.1 Suillus discolor
GCTTATCTGAAATTTCTCTATCGAAAAAATCTATAATGATTCGTAGCACTGAGTGAAACATCGCCATAGTCATGTCACACTGAGTCAAACAGGATTCAGAGAGCTAAAAAGAATCTACTTGGTACGCAAAGCGGCTAGTACTACTTGTAGGCCACATGTACCACACATGATGAGCGGTTACCAGTACCATTTTTGGTATTTGGATATTGTATGAAGTCACCCTGAGTCCCGAGTCACTAGACTGGACCATTTTTGGCAATCGGAGTTCTAGCTGGTTGCAAAATGTGCAAGCCACCGTCATTACCTTATGTTCTAGCGTTCAATCAAGTCACATACTGCTACATAGTTACTGGTACACCCGACTTGCTTACGGAGTGTCATGAATCTCTGGCAGCAGACGATTCGCGCTATCACATGACGATCATCCTCCTCAGATCGGAACAGAGCTTAAGCTGGGTAATTCTAAAGCGCGCTCGGGTGTCACGATGATCGACACAGTGTTCAAGTCCGAGCTGAGACTAACTTGCTCTTGTTAATAGAACACAGGCCACGCTCGTGCGGTATACACAAAAAGCTCATCTGAACCGTCCGAGTCACTGGTTATGATGACTTTCGCGTCCCTCAGCACTAGTAGTAGTACTACTAGTACTATGATCACATCGCACAGACTCGGACAGCGGCGGCAGCGGCTCACTGAGTCAGGTGACTAGGCTAAAACTATGATCGATTCTCCACTTCCCTCGAAGATTATCATACGATCTAATACCATCGTGAGTCACTAGTCAAAATTGGCGGTTGTGCGTTGCCTAGCCCACTAAGCCAGGCGGCCCAGGCATGAAATCATGATCTATCAGCAATGTTCAAAACCACCCTTGAATATTGAATCCAGGGTGTTCGGATGTCTCATTACCAACTGCGGCAGTACTAGTCTGCCAGCCTGGGTATTCAGAATCAGGAATGCCGACCTCGCAACTTCATAGCATTGGACAACAACATTATGCAATTCAGTCAAACACCACCCCTTTGAATGTCCTGCAACACCAAAATTGGTTATAGCTAGCCTCACTAATATTCCTGGGATCCTGGTAACTATCCTAAGTAAGTAGTCGGAACCTCTCATGCACAGAAAATCTGAGTCAATAAAATTCTCCAGCGAAGTGTTTTTGAAAGTCCGATGGGTATTTACCGCTTATGCACTCACTTGTCGTGCCCTACTCCTAGCACCCCACGTACTGAAAATGAGCTTATGTGCCACTACATGCGTTGAAGTTCCTTGTTTCAAACAATCCACACCTCTCCAACGCCCTTTTACCCCCAGTTATACTTCTAGCCATGTAGGTTCTCCTCCAACCACTCCTTCTGTCTCTCCTGGAGGATCAGGTATGGATAACTTAGTGATATTATGATCCAGATTGACTCATGAACCAATCACAGTGGCGGGCACAGTCTCAGAATCAGATGACGATTCCTTCCCTTTGACACCTGATTCTAAGCGCTCAGGCGACACACGCCATGTCGCCGATATCTCAGGCAAAGCTGGACCATTGACTTTAAGTCGGTATCATAAGCACCACCACACTGACAGCTATAATTATTCCTTCCATCCGTATTGCCGAACACCATCTTTTCAAGACCGGCGTGCCTTTGAATGTATGTTGGGCAGCTCTGACTGTGACAATTTATTGGAAGATATGAAGGGCAAGGTGGGTCCCCTTTTTTGGAAAACATATGCAACTCACTATATGCATCACACTTCCAGACCGATGATTGGCTTTTGAGGCATATGGATGCGCTTGGACCCCAATCTTTCTGCCTTGTTGTTCACTACAAGGAGGCCGTCTGTGAGCGCCAACGCTTGGACCTCTTTGTGGCATACTGGGCACGAGAGGAGAGCAAAAGGCTCGATAATCTCCGCCAGTTCATGCTTTAAGCAGCCCAGGAAGACTTTGTCAGAGTAGAGCGAGAAACCTCGGTCTTAATGAGAAGACTTCTGGAGAAGCATCCACCGTCTACTGAAATAGATGCCCAATCTCTCGCTACGCTCACTGACCACAACAAGAAACATCTCTGCAGGACTGATGCTCAGCTTGACCTTTTGAAAGATCGTATCATGCAGAGGCAGATGGCAAGCTCGCATCATGATGATCCAGATGCTGCCTCATGAGACTGCCTTGACGACAAGTCAGTGTTCGCTTCTATAAATGGAAGCACCTCATTAACACCTTTCCAGACATGCACAACTACCCGTTTATGCATTGCTCAACATGCTCAACATCCATATCAGTTAGCGCTTAGTTCCTACTACTTTACAGTGTCACCACTTATCGTTTATTGTAGTAAGAGAAACACGTTGTAAAAGCTAAACTGGGACACAAGTGGAGGATTGTTGCGGATTTTCATGCCTCATGATTGGGTAGGTGCCACATGGATACAAATATTTTATTTATAAGCTCAGGTACCTCAATTGCGAATTTACACGATGTCACATGAGTGTAACTTAGTGTGACACGCAAAATGACCGCTATTTGATGAGTACCGGTCCCCGGTCCCACAAGTTCAAAAACTAAATCAAATTTGCTTGGACAATCCAACGGGAAAATCATATTTTTTGCGTGTAGCCGTTCCTTAACTTACTTAGTTGTAGGCTTGTAGTTGAATAAAAGCTCAAATGTGAGGAAAACTTCACGGTTGGTCATGTCACAGACACTGTATGGAGGTACTTATGCGAGCATAGATCACGGCGGCCAAATACACGAGGCCTACCTTATTAGGCGCCTGCTAAAAGTCGTTACCCATATTTGGCAGGGGACTGAAAATTTCATTGCAGACGTAGATTGAATACGCAATATTATGTACTCAGTAAACGATAAACGATATTAAAATATCAGTGTGACTATATTATGAGATACCAATGTGACTAAGTATGAATGCACGTGGTTTGCTCTTTGGCCTATTTTGGTAATGATGTATTGGATATCGATTCATGCTTTACGCCTCATGACTGCATACTCCTCATTGCAGATGACATATTCAGTCCCCTCGTGTCGTCAAATGAATGTTTCCTATTGTGGAAATCTGCTCATGACTTGGTCTGACTTGGTCGGAGTCAGATTCAAGGTAATGTACAGATTTTCAATTTCAATCTACTAACATTTGAAGACGAACTGCCGTGGCAATGCGCCCCTTCGAGTTTGGGGCACAGCTACCCCCGAACGATGACGATCCCTACGAGTTTAACTTCGCCTCCCCAGTCACTGCAAATGCATTAGACATACGGATGCCTGTGCCCATGCGGCCATGGCGTGGTTTTGCGCCACCTTCCGAGTCCAATGTGTCTGCCAGCGGCTCTGGCTCCCAGCCACAACAGTCACTCGCCAATGCCAACAATGTCCAGCGTGACATTCACTCACAGCTACCGTCTTCCAACAGCTCTGGCTTCCAGCTGCAGCAGTCGCTCGTCGACGCCAACAATCGCCAGCATGACATCCCGCCACAGCTACCATCTTCCAGCATCTCCAGCTTCCAGCCGCAGCAGTCTTTCGTCAACGTCAACAATCCCCACTATTACGTTCACCCACAACTACAGTCTAACTACGCCCTAGAGGCGCCCGGTTATTTGGTACCGCACGTGTATCATCCAATCCTCAACGAGAGGCAGCCTCTCGGCTCCTTCTTTCCCGACTTCAGCCAGGCAGTTCCGTCTATGGACAATGATATACTGTTACCAGTTGGTACTGAATATCGCGACGAACCACGTCGAGAGCGTATCTTTGGAGTCAACAGTACTCTGGGTCAAATGTTCAATAGGAAGTGCAAGGGCCGCGGCGACAAATCAGATACAGAGTACATTGATCGGCTGCCACAGAAGAAGATCAGACTCAGGGTACGTGATTTACATTTGGTGCATCGCTGACCGCTGATATGCTCTCAGAGATCGATAGCAAACGCACCGACCATGCTCTTAGCAGATGCTGAGCAATTCGCAGTTCTCTCCTGGCCCCAGCTTGTCGCTTCACCCCCTCCGTTTGCATCCTCAGAAGCGGGACCATCCACGGTTCCCTCCCAGTCTGTCGTTTCGCATCCTCCTTCTGCATCACTGGACTCGATACCCTTCACAGTTCCCTCCCAGTCCGTTGTTTCACACCATCTGACTGCACCCCTCGATTTACAGCCATTCACGGTTCCTTCCCAGTCCGTCATTTCACAACCTCCATCTGCACCCTTCGATTCACAGCTACTCACGGTTCCTTCCCAGTCCATCATCTCACACCCTCCATCTGCACCCCTCAATTCGCAGTCATTCACGGTTCCCTCCCAGCCCGTCGCTGCTCCGGCTGTACCTTACCCTGATATCTCAGAGCTTTCATACAACCCAGCAAACTCGGCACACAAGAAAATTGTCTCGTCCGCCACGAAAGCTATCAAGAGCCATTTGATTAATGCACAGCCCCTATCAACTCATTTGGAAAGAAGGCATTGGGTTGAAACGAGGTTGGAGGAGTCGGCTACAAAACAGTATCGTCATCCAGGTAAGCCGGCATACACTTACAAGGCTTTCTCAATGACTGACATTTTGGTCGCAGATCAATAGAGTTCGGACGTAACTGGTCTCTCGGCAATTCGGCGATGTTGTATATGGCACTCTCTGATCCCTGCAAAAGCCTTATGCAGACAACCAAAAGGATCGCATGCTCCAAGGTTATATTGTACGGTCTACGTCCTGGAATACGGTCGATGGCCAACGAACGCCAGTTTCGGGCAAACAGGATCGAGGGACTTCTCAGCAAAGGGACGTTCCCACCGAGATTTACCTTCAGTGAGGATGAGTTCAGCAAATTACACTTCCTAGAAGACGAGGTGGTGTTGCATGTCCTCCTGGACACTGTCGCGGAACTCGAACTCCGCCGCTACGTTGACAATCTGGACAGTTTATTTTGCTTGGCTGCCACCACTGTCAGCTGCGCCTTGAACGAACTCAAGAACGATCAATTTGCTCATATTGAATTTACGGCCGAAGGTCATCAAGAGTTTTACAATAACCTACTTAACTATCTTAGAAGGATGTCTAGCGACCCAGTGTTTTTAGCCCGTTGGCAAAAGTACAAAAGGCTCACTTTGGCCAGACTCGCACAGATTTGCTAGTTTTTGTTTGCTCCCTTACGACTTACGACGTACATTCGAGTTTACTGAATGACTAAGTTCACATTGAATCTTACCTAGTACGGTCTGGCGGTAAATGTGTGAATGTGACTCAGACGTTGTTTACTCCGCAGAACCAAATTTCACTACTAAGTACTCTGCCCACCTACCATTGGTTCCTTCCCTCAGACCAAAGAGATTCGTACTGCCTGTGCCAAGCTTGGCAAGGGTGAAATCTCTGAGGCTGAATACGATGAGTTCATGGAGAAGGAGATTGAGCTTGGTCGTCAAGTTCCAGGAGAAAGTCGGCCTTGACCTCCTCGTCCACGGCGAGCCTGAACGTAACGACATGGTTCAATACTTCAGCGAGCAACTGAACGGCTTTGTCTTCACTCAAACCGCCTGGGTGCAAAGCTACGGATCTCGGTCAGTATTGCATTACGAGGAAAGTTGAATGATCGAGCCTCATTGTTTTGCCAACAGTTAGTATGTCCGTCCCCCCATCATCGTGTCCGACATTACTAGCCATCCCACGCCGATGACCATCAAGTAGAGCAGTTACGCACAGAGCGTCTCCAGCAAGCCCATGAAGGGTATACTTTCTGGCCCTGTTACCATCTTGAACTGGTTCTTCCCTCGTGGCGATGTTCCACATAAGCTGCAGTTGCAGCAGCTTGCTCTTGCGCTCCGTGATGAGGTCCTTGATCTTGAAAAGGCTAGCATTAGTGCCATCCAGGTCGACAAGCCTGCCGTTCGTGAGGGTGTAAGTGTTTTCATGTGATCAGATAAATTCGCTGTTAATCAAGCCTCAGCTTCCTCCCTGCCACCCTGACTGGGATGAGTACTTGCAATGGCCTGTGGACACCTTCAAGCTCTCCACTGCTGGTGTGAGCGATGCCATTGAGACCCACTCTCACTTCTGCTACTCCGACTTCGGTGACATCTTCCCCTCCATCCAGCGTCTTGATACCGATGTCATCTCTATCAAGTTCTCGAAGAGTGACATGAAGCTCCTCCACAGCTTCAAGCAATACGGCTACTCCAACCAGATTGGTCCTGGTGTTTATGACATCCACTCGCCTCATATCCCCAGCGAGGCAGAGATCATCGAGTGTCTCAAGACCACCCTGGCCATCATTCCCAACCACCTCATGTTCATCAACCCTGTAAGTGGAATATCAAGTGTTCGCTCTAAAGCCACCGTTCATATTTTCCTACAGGACTGTGGTCTGAAGACTCGTGGCTGGAAGGAAATCGACGCTTCCTTGGCCAACTTGGTTGCTGCCGCATGCTGAGCCAGAGCTAACACCCAATTTTCTACACATCACGCTTCAACAGCGCCCGCATAAGTGGTTAAACTATCATGGCCCTTTTACCCATTGGTAAGTTGAGGATTTTTTTGCGCTCACTGGACACTATCAGAAGCTTCTTAGGCACTACACACGATCCTCCTGACCTCAGAATATCTGAGGCACTCGAAGCTAATAACGGTGAAGCTACCGATGCATTTAGACTATGGACTAATTTGATATACAAGTAAGTACTGTCAGGACTATGAAGTGTAACCGGTCTGATAAGACTCTTCAGCATCATACACGGATTGACTTCTTGGTCTCACTCGAGCCATTATTATGGATTACTTCATCTAGGTTTCATTAGTATCCATGGCTGGCGCCCAAATCGCGTGGATGGTGGAGCTAGGATCAGTTTCCAATGCTACGGGTTCGCCAAAAATATTAACATAGTACGCCCGCTAGATACGGAACTCCGTTTCTCTTGTCATTGGGGATATCAGAACAGGTTACTAGCCTGGTCTGGCTAGCTGGGCCTATCAGCGGTCTTATTGCACAACCTCTCATAGGTATGTTCTCTGAGATAGGGTTTGGGCAGTCAATTGAACAGTTCACAAGGTGCAATATCTGATTCGTCTACGTCGAAGTATCGGCGGAGATACTGGGTAGTCTTATCGACCAGTGCACTTGTTGTCTCAACGCTAGCGTTGGCGTATTGTCAGAACATCGCTGGTTTCTTTGTTGACATCTTTGGTGGAGGTGCTGGTGACTGGGATCCAGAACGCACGAAGCAGGTATGTCAATGTTCATAATTCCCCATTCGTGTCTCTTACACTACCAGGCTGTAAACGTTGCGATCAGCATAGCTGTCTTCGCATTCTACGTTCTTGATTTTGCTCTGAACGCTCTCCAAGCATCTTTGCGAAATCTTCTCCTGGATATCACTCCCCCTGATCAGCTCAATGCCGGCAACGCCTGGCATAGCTGTATGTGCCAAGCAGGTAATATCGTAGGCTACAGGTTTGGTATGTTGTTGTCCATGTTCATTTACCAGCGCTGCGCTGACGCAATGTCAAGGTTTCATCCCTCTTGCGAAGCTGCCCTTCCTGAGCTTCCTTGGTGGCGATCAGTTCCGAAAGTTATGTGTTGTCAGCATGACTATCCTTGTTGCCACTGTGTGGATCACTTGCTTCTGTCATGAGGAGAAAGCTTCCGTAGTAAGGAAGAATAACAAGAGGTCGGTGGATTGATATGGAACCGACCTGTTAGTTGAACGAATTTCTAGGCACGGCAAGTTCGGTGAAATTTTGGAGAATATATACAGTGCGATGACAACGCTTCCGAGACCTATCAGAAGGGTATGTTTTGTGCAGATCTTTGCTTTCATGGGATGGTGCGTGGTATGGGTACTTCTTTGACCAAATGTGCTGACACGTCGAATCAGGTTCCCATTATTGTTCTACTCGTAAGAAATCTCAAATTTAATTCATATCTCATTTTATAATTGATTTTACACACTAGTACCACATATGTTGGTCAAGTGATGGCCTACGAGACAGGCGAGGAGCCAGACAACAAGTTAGCCACTCGTACCGGTGAATTCGCAATGTTGCTATACAGCATAGGTATGTCTTGAAATATACCATTTAAAGCAAAACCTCACACCAACCTAGTGGCTGTTATTGCCGGCAGCATACTTCCCCTTTTTGCATGACGTGACCATCGTCTTCTCCCTGTAGAAGGTGATGATGAAGATGCTCAGATTGAACACTTCCGCGGTAGACTTCACATGTGGCGTCAAGAAGGCACTATAAAACTTCCGAAAATGCCATGGCTCCTCCGGGACATATGGACAGCAGCGATGATCTTGTTCACTTTGCTAACGTTCTCTACATTCTGGATAAGCACCGTCAAGCAAGCTACGGTCGCAATTAGCTTGGTTGGGATATGTTGGGCTGTTGCGTGTTGGGTGCCATTCGCCATTATCATGGAGGTTAGTTGTGTTCTTTCCCAACTGAATTTGAGTTGAATTGTTGTGATTTGTAGCTGTTCAAAGAGATACATAAAAGATTCTACATCTACCTGAAGCGACAACTGAGGCCTCCAAGCAAGATCCTTTACTTGGCCGCTCCACAGAGGTCGAATCAAATTCTGATGCTGAGGGTGAGGTCAGCGATAGTGAGACCAGGCCAGCAGGAGGCACAATCCTCGGTGTTACGTCGACTGTAGGTCGGCGTAGTGGGAACTAGGATAGGTCTTCTCAGCGACGAGTCGAGTGACTCTACTGAAGCTGAGCGTGGTCTAGCCTTGACGGAACGTCAAGGATTCCTCCGGTTATCTCGGTAAGACGGCGCTCGTCGAGATACAGGGCTAGCGGATACGTGCAGAGGCGTATGGGAGCGACTCTGAAGTGCGGTCTTACACAAGGAAGCGGTTAAGCTAAGATGAGCAAGTTCTTGGTAGAACCTAGTAGATTAAAGTGAAGTTCAATCTACAACAATGTGTCTACTTATAGGGAAGTACTATAAGTATTCTAGCTCAGTCTATAATCTATAGTATATCGCTAATCTAAGATAGCTAGACATGAGGTTAGATAAAGTACATGAGGCTTAGCCTCTGATCATACATGCGGCGCCAAGGGCAGCTGCGCATAGGTACAGGAAGCGCCAAGCGCTCCGGGTCTTCATACATGAGGCGCCTAGGGCGCTCCGGATCTTCATGAAGCGACATGCTGTATACATGCGCTGATCTAAGGTGACCATGAGGCGTACAGCCTCCATGGATCAGGTACAAGGCCGTCTAGGCCAGGGGCGGGGTCATAGCGCCAGGCGGGGTCATAGCGCCATGAGGCGGGGTCATAGCGGTCCAGACCGCTGTCTTTCTAGGCGCAGGCGGCGTACCGCCGCGCGGGGAGTCTAGCAGAGCGGGGGCAGGTGTAGGGAGAGCTGGGGCTCTAGTAGGTGTTACAGATCCCTGTAACACTCGGCATCCATAACCTTGCCATCGTGATACCACAATTTATCGTAAGTCTTGTCGATCTGTTACCTTGAAACCTCACTCAGCTTCTCCCGTTTAGATCGCCCTCGTCTCATCTGTGACATTCCGTATCGTAGACGAAACCACCGATGTCGTCACTCCCTCTCCCGATCTCGAGCCCGATCACAACACATATATGGGTAAGAATGGCGTAGCATGGGTCCTGCGGTTCGGAGGTTTGTGCATGCTGATCGGCGCTACTGCCTGTCGTATGGTGCCACCCACCAAGACAGAGCATCAGATGAGGAGTGGGCTTGCTGTGCTGGAGGAGCTCAAGGCTGAAGAGGAGCCCTGATGTGATCTAGTGTGGACAAATCGTTGTATCATACATTATATTTTCAACAGCTGTATCTCGTATATAAGTTTTCTGTGTTCATGTCTATCACTTGCAATGGGCAATACGTATACTAACACCTCGAAATGTTTACCTGTGCATGTAGTAAGGGTGAACGTCTATTACTATCTGAATCCGTGTAGACTCATGAATTCACCATTCTGAGGTTGCAGTATATTGGCTCCGTAATGTGAGTTTGTCAGTCACGGTCACGTTCGCTGAAGGAGACTCTGAGTCCAACTCGACAGTGCAGCAATGCGCTGTGTCTGGGTCACTGGCCTTCTAGCTTTTTTCTTTATTCTAATGGTGTCGTGTACTGCACCAGGTTGCTACTGGGAAAGGACAACTGACTCTCGAGGACTTAGTAGGCATCGCACAGCTTGTCCTTTCCACAAGAGAGCCAGCACTCTTGCGAACCAGAGGAGGCATACTCGCGCAAAAGAGGCTGTTGTATCAAATTTTGTTCCAAGCTCATCTGCCAGCAACTCCGAGCTAGTGAGTCACTGACTTTCCAATGTTTCGAGAGTCGAATTATACATTCGGATGTGACCGTTGACTAACTTATCGACCTTAGAGAATCTCAGCCGTCCAACATGTGAGGGACCGTCCGAGCCTGAAGCCAATGGCACCTCGCAGACTTCTCAAGCCAATGTCTATGGCCCACGGAGTACTCAGTATCTCCACTCTCACGGACTCGCACCCTCGTGACTCAGAGATGCAGCGAAATGATAATCCTGATGTTGAGATGGGGAACAATCCTGGAGATGAGTTGGACTATGATGCAGGTTCGTGTCCCCCAAATGTAACCACTGTCTTATGATGTGCTTACAATTACTTAGATCTTTCAGAGGAAACAAGTCTCCCAACGAGGCGAATTCCGAGGCCTTTAGACCATCATGAACCTTCGTACGATGATTTGAATCATTCTGATCATGCTAAGATTCCATCGACTCAAAATTTGGCTTCACTTCCAGCCCGGTCCAGAATCCAGCATGTTCTTTTAACGTTAAGAGACACCCTCCACACCACGTTCAACTCATATGGGCTCTGCCGACTATACCCTCGTCGGCCTTCCTTTGAGCCAGATAGATTCATTTCATCCTCGCTGCTCACAAGAACATCCCCAACAGTCGCCGATGAAAGTGATCCTCCATCGAATGTCTTCGCGCCGCCTTACCCCTTCCCAAACATGACCATATATCGCCTTATGTCCTGGATGAATTCCGGCAGCAATTTGGTATCTGAAACCAAAGTCTCGCACCTTGTCGAGGATGTATTGCTGGCACAGGATTTTGACCCCCAGCACCTTAAGAACTTCTCCGTGAGGCAGAGCCTACGAAAATTGGATAGCAACGAGAACGGCCAAGAAATCACTTTTCCAGATGACTGGATTCAAACTAGCGTCACAATTGACATTCCAACGAAGTCAAAGGAGGACGGCCCCCAGCCTTATAAAATTCCTGGATTCTACTATTGTCCTCTTGTCGAAGTGATACGCGCTGCGTTCGCAGATGCCCAAGCTCGGGCATTCCATCTCCTGCCTTTCAAGCGGCTTTGGAAAGATCCTTTGGACGGTCATGAAGAGCAGATATTTGATGAGTTATACACCTCTGATGCCTGGCTGGAAGCTCAGGATGATCTTCACAAGCTACCGAGGCAATCTGGGTGTTCGCTGGAACGTGTCATTGCGGGTCTGATGCTCTTTTTGGACGCTACTCATCTCGCAAACTTCAGAACGGCGAAAGCCTGGCCGCTATACCTATATTCCGGAAACCTGACAAAGTACGTGCGATCACAACCGCAATTGGGAGCGTGCCACCTTGTAGGCTTCTTACCTTCAGTAAGTTTATGAATGTTGCATGGTTGTCTACTACTGATTATACTTAGCTCCCTGACGGTGTGAAAGATGTTTTGAGTAAGCTATTTCGCATATCGAAAACCGGTATGGCATCCCTTCAGGCGCACTGCCGCAGGGAGTTGTTCCATGTGTGCTGGGAAATATTGCTAGATGAGGACTTTCTTCACACCTATCGCTATGGTATCATCATCAAATGTGCCGATGGAGTGCTACGGAGAGTTTTTCCCCGAATTTTTACGTACTCAGCTGATTATCCTGAAAAGTGCATTCCTTCCAGACTATTCAACCACATCAAATCGCTCATCAATCTACAGAGTTTTGATCGCAACTATTAAGGACATGGGTTTGTGTCCCTGCCCTCGATGTCTCACACCAAAAAGTTCATTTAATTTTCTTGGGCTCACGAGGGATATGAAAAGCCGAATAACTAATTTACGAGTATATGTCATGGTGAAGGTCGTGAAGGCTCGCAAGTTCATCTCTAGTGGAAGCACTGTTGACGGTGCAAAGGTTGAGGATAGTCTTGGAGAGGGCTCTTGGGTACCTGTCCTGGTAAGTGCAGCTACTTCCTTACAATTTTATAATCGACTATACATCATTTTATGACAGAATGTGTTTGTCCAGAAGCTCGGATCATTCGGCCTTGACCCATTCCGCATGCTTACCGTCGACTTCATGCATGAGTGCGAATTGGGCACTTGGAAAGCACTATTCTCGCACCTTATTAGGCTGCTTTATGCCATCCCTGGGGGTAGTCAGCTTGTCGCGACCCTCGACGAGAGGTACAAGGAGTTCATATGGGCTCGTATTGTGTACCTGTTGAAATCACTAACTCCCAATCTTACTGCAGATTTCGACACATCCCGACATTTGGTAATGGCGTAATCCGCAAGTTTTCAAACAATACCTCTGAGATGAAGCGATTGGCAGCGCATGACTTTGAGGACATCTTGCAGGTTTGCGAGTCGTGTGTTTTCTATCTACGAATCGCTAAAATGTTCTTAGTGTGCGATTCCGGTTTTCGAAGGGTTGTTTCCCGCCAAACATGATGTGGTAGTCCAGTCTCTTCTATATCAATTTGCACAGTGGCACGCTGAAGGTTCAACGATACAGCGAGGCACGAACAGTGCTCCTGACTGTATCTATAATTGTTGTAAGGTCGCGCGTTGCCTAGTCTGCTATACTTGAGACGACAAGTGCGTTCGACCCTAAAGGGGAAGCGAGTGCAGCAAGGATCTAGAGGTATGCGCTGAAAGCGCTACTGGTTGGCCAATGCGAAGCGCGGGAAAGCGCAGGTGCGCGCAAGGCGCGAGAATGCGCGAAGCGCGGGAATGCGCGCGCGTGTATGCGGAAACAAGAGAGGGTAAGAGTGAGTTTGCTTAGGTGAGCAAATGATGTAAGACAAGAGAAGGGAGATGCGAGGTGTAAACAAATAGATTTCTACTATGTTCTGCTAGGTGAATAGTGGGTAGTAACCAGTAAGTCCTCTGTCGTTCTGGTGGGAGAGTAAGTGAGTCCCAGTGGGTGAGTAAGTGTCTTTGTAAGTATGTACTGCTGGCGCTTAAGTATGGCGCCTAAGCGCTGTCATGCGGAGCCGAAGCGCTACCGAGTAAGGTATGTAAAGATATATGTAAGTAAGGGTTCATGATAAAAATAAGGATGGAACGATAAGCAAATGTGAGAAATGGAAATATACGCACTAGGGAACTTGGTGGACAGTGGATGGATGCTTCCGGATGGCTGGCGCTATAGGGCGCTCAAGCGCGGGAAAGCGCGCGCGCATATACATCGTGAAGCGCGGGAAAGGTACGCGCGCATGGCGCGCGTTGCGCGGGAAAGCTGCGCCTCATATAGAGATAGCTGCGGGTAGCACACAGAGTGATGCTACAAGTTCGTGCCATGTACTCCCCAGTGAAAACTGCCATATTGCACAATGAGAGGCATGAGTCTCTACAACGCGCTTGCCAAGCTCAGGATTTACTCGGAGTCTACGGTTGCTTTTCTCGAGGAAACATTTAAGAAACTGTCTCAGAAGCTCTGCAAGTTCCAAGTCTACACCTGCACCGTATTCAATACCGTGGAATTGCCCAAAGAAAAAGCAGCTCGTCAGCGAAAGGCCACTGAACGCTCAGATACTAATAATACATCTGCAGGATCAAGTGGGGCGAGGCCAAAAAAATTCAACTTGGCTACTTACAAGTTTCACGCGATGGGGGACTATGTCAGAAGCATCAGGCTCTTCGGGACTACAGACTCTTTCACTACTCAAATCGTAAGTACTATCTGCCTTCATAATATGTACCTGAAGTCAAGTCTGGCCAGGGGGAGCTCGCTCATAGAGCCCTCAAGTCATTTTATCCGCTGACGAGCAAGTTAGATACCCCGGCGCAATTAGCCAAGCACGAGTGTAGGCTTCGTGCATTACGGCAGGTGGCAGAAGCAGGAGGTATATCTTTTTCTAGCAATCAATCACAAGTCGACGCCCCCCCATTGACATCCCTCGGAGAACATCACCATATCGCGGCTAATAGGAATAATCCAATACAGCTTTTCGCGTTTCTCCGAAAGCACGACGGTGATCCGGCTATCAAGGTAGAAGTAGCATCACGCACCCCGTACTTTACTCACAGCGGTTGTCAGAATTTCCTGCCAAAATTGAAGGACCATATCCTCTATAGACTGGGTGAGCTAGACGTCAGCTATTGTGACCACACCTTTACGGAGGAGGAACGTAACACCGTGATCATCCCTAACAACACAAAACCATGCAAGTGCACTATACGACTTACGACTTGAGGTGTGAATACGATACCATCAACCCCCGGACCCACGGCGATGTTATGGTACTATCAGGGGAGGCAGCGCCTAGCCACCCATACTGGTACCTCGAAGTATGGCTCAACAACGGGGATCGACCTGTGAAGTGGTACATCGACGTTCTGTGGGTTAGATGGCTGGCGGCCTTGCAAAACCATAAATCTGGCATGAAGCACACTCGCCTTCCGAAGATTGCATTTGTGGAAGAATTGGACTTGGATGTGTTCGGTTTCCTTGATCCGGGGCAAGTCATTCGAGGAGCCCATCTTATTCCTGTGTTTGCCTCGAAATGTGGTACAAGCGCGCTTCACTGTGGAAAATCATTGGCACGTCCGATGGGGGAGCTCGACGACTGGGAGGAACACTATGTTGGGATGTAAGTGTGCATATCTTTTGCCCTGGCGCCTTAATTCTCAAACTTTTGAGCAAGATTTGTTGATAGGGATATGTATATGCGTTACACTCACTTCGGTATTGGACATCCAGCCATACTTCGGAAGATTGTCCAGGACACTCTCAGCTCTCATTCAGTGAGAAGGACCGACACCGTGGACATTGTCAACAGTGGGGAGGGTGAGGATGATGTCAAGAGTCTTGAGGAATGCGAGGATGTGCAAGAGGATGATGACATCGGGGGTCTTGAAGAATCCGGTGACGAGCTTAGTGATGGGGAGTTGGATGAGGAAGACAGTGAAGAGTGTAGGAATGACTCGGAGGATGACGACTTCGACGATGATCTTTGTTTCTAGAACTCCCTCCAAAACGCGTACTTCATTGCTTCAATTTCACTCGCTCAAGCTTTCAAAGCTAAGTCTTGGCTTCAAAATTGAACTGCACATGTCGGTTACGAATCGTCAAGCCTGATCATTAGCTTTTTCTCTACCTTTCCTTCAAGTTCAAGGTTGAGCGACGCAAGACTCGGTTCCCGATCACAAAGTTGAGTAGACCAGTCAAGAATACTCGTTTCCTCTGTACGGTAAGGCCAAATATGATTATGTGATGATCGATGGCAGAATTATGCTGATGGGTGTTCTGGGTTGGCCCCACACGCTTCCTTTTATTCCTTCACACTTTGACAACCTGGATCGCACTTTCCACGTCGATAACCACAGCAATAAGACACCCTTCCTCACCGTCCATGGTGACAATCTAATCACTCCGCTCGTTGTCTGCCACCTTTTTGTGCGCTTCATCTCAGTCCTCTCTTATTTATCTACTCCCACGTGTCGCGCACATCGACCGTTTTTACTCATCATTGTCACATTCATCACCAACGCCATCTACCCTATCTCTATCATTCGCAATCACTCATAGCACATGAACACACCTCTTTGCCAGCTTGTTTTTTGATTGTAGCCATTTCAGCAATCACTATCTCACGCTACCTCCCATGATCGTCCATACCACATTCATAACATTATACGACTATTGATGTCCAATTTCTAGTCTTAGCCGTCCCACATATTTGTTTGCAATTACCCCGCGCACCATTCTACTAATCGATGTCCATAGCTTCTACTCCTCTGTCCATCCAAAGGTTCGAAGAGAATTTTATCAATCATCCGTTGCTTGATTCTCTCGAAGCCCAAGGAAACACAGAACCCATTCATCCATCTCCGCGACCTGTCGTGTCTCACTCAAACTGCAACTCTGGTTCAGGAGCACCATCCGCTGAAGCACAGTTTCATATCTCACCTATGAATAAGCCTGATTCTCCCAGCAATATCGATTTCAACACCAACCACGAGAATGATTGTTTACTCCACACTTCCCTTCATCAAAATTTGGAGTCATTGTTCTCTCATGGCGGAGTTCAATCCATGTATAACACATCCAATAATTTCCATCTCCTCCTGGAGTACCTTTCAGACAACATCTCCCTCAAGCAAAGTATTGCAAGGAGCAAGCCTCCAAACGACTTCGGCGCTGGGTCATTAAGGTCGTCTTTGAGCGCCTATAACGGAATCAGTGGTGGCAATACTTCTAGTGCTGGTGCCACCGGCTCATATCGCCTGCATCAGCCAGATGGTCTCCTTTCGCAACCTTATTCAAACACAAACGAGATGTTTCGTTCTCAACAGTCCTTAAATTTGCAGCACCAACTCTCTCAGCAATCTCAGCAGAGTACTTTTAGGTCTGTCGCATTCGAGTCACGTAGCGGGTATAATTTCAGAACCAGCTTTCCGCTAGGAAGCAGTAAGGTTCGTCAACAATTTTCTTCATTGGACCCGTTCCTCCAAGCGCATTCCTCTAACGGCCAACAACAATCACAGGTCCACGACGCTTATCATCCACTGTCGCACAGTAACTCTGGTTCTCAGATGCCTTGCCTCAATGACATACACCTTCAAAGCCAGACGCCTTACAGGTCTCCACTTACAGTCTAACAGTGGCGCTGCAGCAGTGTCAGCAAGCAATGCAAGGCCCATGGGTATTGTTGGGCAGATAAATTTTAACGCAGAGTCGCAGAGTGTTAATAGTGGACGGCCAGAAGAGATCTCGACCATCTTTGTGGTCGGATTTCCTGATGACATGCAGGTATGTACTGAGCCATTTGTGACGTCCCGCAACTTCTGACAGCTCGTGTGTACTAGGAGCGCGAATTCCAGAATATGTTTACGTTCTCCTCCGGCTTTGAAGCTGTGATCCTCAAGATCCCAAACAAGGAGTATACGGCGTACGGGTCGTTCAGTGGCACGACTTCGACAGCTCCATCTGGCCTCTCGTTAGATGAACCTTCGCACTTCAAAGTGGGACGAGGGCTAGATGGCCAGCCACCTCGAAAGGAGGGGATCATAGGGTTTGCCAAGTTTCGTACTCGTCAGGAGGCGCTTGAGGCAAGAGATCTGCTTCAAGGCCGCTGCATCGACATCGAGAAAGGTGCAATTCTGAAGGCTAAAATGGCGAAGAAGAACTTGTACACCAAGCGAGGCATTGGTATGGGTGCCATGACATCCAGAGGTCGCGTAAGTATGTCTCTCATTGAGCGCACAACACCAACTAGTGCTGGTACCGGCGCATCCTTGGTTCATTTACCACTTGTTGTCTTAGGTACCTTCGAGTTCTTGTCCCTGCATTGACTCGTGGCTTCCATTTCGCATTCATCGCACATTTTGATTATGCTACCACCTGTTTTTTGAACTTCGGGTTACCGCCCCAGCATTTTCTTGACCTACATGCATTCCATATGCACGTTATGTATATAAGTGACGTCCTGAGTATACGATACCGTGACTCAGCCTAACATATAATCATGTGCACGGGCCACTGCGAATTTCATTTACCCGAGTTGGTCATAATAGAGGGAACAACCGTCTTCCTTTTCTTTTGGTCTGACTAGGAGAGATTATGCTTCAGTAGCAAATGGTACTGCGACTCGCGGTATATGCACGCGCCTGAAGAAATCTGATGTAAGTCGAAGCCAAATAATGAGTGAATGATCTCGGATATCATTGTAAGCAACTGTCTTTCTTCTCCTTTGGTCTGACTAGGAGAGACTATAGCTCAGTAGCAAACAGTGCTGCGACTCGCGGTATATGCACGCACCTGAAGAAATCCGGTGTAAATAGAAGCCAAATAATAAGTACTGTAGAGATACGACACTAGGTTCATCACAGGTCACAGCCCTTAACGAATCGAATCTATTTGGTGTGACTGTCACATGAATTTTTGGTGGGACGAAGCTAATTTGTGACATATGGGAAAAAAAACATAGGTTATGCGCTAATGGGACCAGAAATCATCATACATCGAATTTGCGATGCATCTACGCTTTCCACGCCCGTAATCAACCTTCGGAACACTATTCGAGCCACTCTCCACATCTTTGGCAGTAATGTCACCCACATCATAGACTTCGGAGTGGTTTGAACACAGAAGTCCGCCATCTGCATCGATATGGCAGTCAGAACGGACGTGTTCACCCCTGGAAGCCATATGATCAAGGAGTGCATCCATTGGCACGTCACTGGCATCGAGGTCATGCTCGCTAGCATCGTCGAAGGGGGATTCGGCTCCGGTAGTATCAGTGGCCTCGTTCTCTGACTCGGAGTTTGTTGCCTGGTCAACGCTGACAGTCTTGTACTGAGCAGTAGCAATCCTCGTCCATCCAGCTGGATCATTCTTCTGAACATCACGTAAATATTGCAACGCCTCTCGACTTGCGAGGCTCGCGAATGAGAGATTGAAATTCTCCCCGGCCTTACACTGGCAGGCTTTAAGACCACAGAGTCTCCAATTCCACTCGTTACCAGTCAGCGCTATGCGAGGCGAATCCATGACAGACTGAAGCAAGTTGCTTGAATCACGAAGCAGCATGTCAGATGGTTGCAAACGGCGTTGCGAGCGGCGAAGCACTACGATCCGCAGGCGAATCTATTTGGGTAAGGTCACAGGTCACCTGGACATTCGAACCTGTAAGACTAAGCGTGACATCGTCACGGGCTGCACGTGACGAACCTAGTGTCGTATCTCTACAGTAGATGGTCTCGGATATCATTACAATTGAAGCAATATTTAAATCTCACGAGAAAGCCATGTAAATACAACATAAAGGAGGGAAGATTACATTTCCTAACAAGTGGGTCCTAATTAAACTGTCATACCTTGCCTGCCGGGATGAAGAAAAGTCATGACCATGCCGGGAGCTCTCATACGAATCTAGGTTAGATGACAAGCGCTAATGGCGTTTTGCGGGATAAAGTCTTGAATGATCTTGTAGTTCAAAACGTAACGAAGGGAATATTGTATTGGTCAAGATGTAGGACCTAACTACGCTATTATAACTCGCCTGCCGTGATGGTGCAATATCGCAACAAGGTTGAAAACTCCTCATGGTAAACTAGACTTTCAGACATTCATGGCTATGTATCGACAACTCAAATTTCTCCCAGTATACATAGTCATCTTTAGCGGCAGCGAAATTATGTCCTCCTATAGTTCCCACGGCTACCATATCAAGGACTCATCGGTTCTCTGATGGAGTCTCCAGCCATGCTCTCCCTCGATCGGGGCTCATTGGCACTGACTCGGGGTCGCACGAAAATTTGACTTTATTGAGCCTGGAAGAGCTGTCAATGCACGTCGGTATTAGGTAAGGACAGTAAAAGCCTTCTTCGTACCGCAGAGAAGCTGTCAGTGTAACAAAAGCAAATTTTGATGTTACCTCACCATCTTATTCCCCGTACGTACGGCGAGAACTATGGGCTATATGCCAGCCCGCGGTCACTACAACAATTCTCGGAGGTAGAAGCTTGCTTACAGCGGACTTTGGAAATGCATCCTACAAGGACTCGCCTTCGGTCGGCTGCCCTCGAGGCCTCATTCTGTATTCATGGAGTTACGAAGGCGTAGTAGGTGCCATTCAATGTATTTACAGGTCAGATTCGCACAGTCTCAACACAGCATGACGCAAAAAGTTAAAACGGATAGAGCCGCGAAAAAGAGAGAATGCAACGACATGACGTGGTGGACAACATGCCGGCGGTTATGCGTGCTTATATACGTTGTATATAGTACAATGGTTGCGTTGAACCGGTGATAAGTTATATCGTTGTCAGTTGATAGTTTACTGTGATGAAAACTTATGTGACTTATGTATCTAGGAGATTTCCGAAATATTATGTAACATCTTACGCTCCTCGTCTGCCAATTAAACTTCAGCTTCATCGTTCATGCATCATGGTTCTGTCACAACCAAGGAGTATAACCTACAATAGATAGCAAATCATATGGCGCGCGGCGAGGCGTATATATACTCACGGATTGGAATTGCTCTTACAATTCTCAGTGATGTCGAATTCCCCAGCTTACTCACCCCAGACAATCAAAGCGCACACCATTTCGATTAGGGTATAGCACGGGTATGGGCCACACCGCGGGTATGGGGGTCACGGGTATGGCGGGTACGGGTACGGTGTCGAGATGTGGTACCCGTGGTCATACCGTACCCGTTAGCACGGTATACGGGTATGTTTACGGGTTACAGGCCACGAGTGGATCAGTTTTCTCTTGGCAGAAGACAAGGTGCGACAATGCGCTGATGACTTTGGTGACATATCTCTTGGCATAGCGGCATCTCTAGTAGATGAGCTTGACAACTATTTGCGGCAACCAGTGGAGAATACCAAAGTCCCGCTGCAATGGTGGGTCCATAATCAAAAGACATATCCAAATTTGCACCGGATGGCACTTGATTACCTTAGTATTCCTGGTAGGTTGTGCACCATTGCTCTCGCTAGCATCACAGCTTATGTATCACACACCATAGCTACCTCAACTGCAGTTGAACGTGTATTTTCGCAAGGCCGGCACCTTCTGCACTTTACTCGAAACCGCTTGTCTCCAGCATCAACCCGTGCATTCCTCTGTCTTGGCTCATGGCTCCGCTGTGATCTGGTAGCGCCCAAGGACCTTACTAAGATCATGAAGTCTCTGAAGAAAAGAAAACGAGAGGACGAGAGCGTTGGGTAAGGTTATTCTATGTAGTTTCACTATTTTTTGTTTGTGTACCCGCGGGTAAATGCAACACTGCGGGTAAGCTGCCATACCGCGGGTTAGTACGGGTAATACCGTACCCGTATCTGTACGGGTACGGTGTTGACGGGTACGGGTACGGTGTTGATCTTCCGACCCGCGGGTGTACCCGTGCTATACCCTAATTTCGATCGAATCCCTAGCAAATTATAACATTCACTCCGTGCGCATCACCTGGGTTGATCTCATCAACGTTATTAGCATCCGCGTTGTCCCTCTCAAATCCTTCCATCGACTCCTCGCCTCTTCCAGACCGGGTATAACCATCGGCAAATGTGTCTTCGGCTTCGTAATTAACAGGTCCGCAGCTGGGTTTGGGCCTGTAGGGGAGTATCTGTTTGTGGTGGACTTGTCATCTGTGAGGTTGTGTTCTTACGCCCCAGGACATGTAAGTATTATGGGCTGGTTCCAGGATAAAGTCCCTGCTCCAGGCCGCATCCTTGGCACGGGTGTGCCCATGTGTCCACGATCAGCACTGAATCGTATCGTCAAGTGCGTCCTCTCTAACACTATTGAATACGGGCTCACTTGAACATTCAGCACCGCCAAATCTTACAACGCCGCGTTCCTGGTTGGATTTGAGACTGAATTCATTCTCCTCAAAAGCACGAACCCGATCGAGGCGATCAATCCACACGGATGGAACAACACGCGAGCGCTACCTTCCGGAACCAAGGAGACAGAAGTTCTTGAGGAGATTGCACACGGACTCGTCAACAGCGGAATCGAACTGACGATGTATCATTCTGAAGCAGCGCCGGGGCAGGTTGGTTTACCTGACTTTTCGTTGGTTTTTTCTATATACTGATTTTCTGCAACATAGTACGAGATCGTGACGGGTCCACTCCCACCTCTTGAGGCCGCTGATGCGCTCGTGCACACACGGGAGACGATCACCAACGTCGCAAGCAAGCACGGGTTTCATGCCACGTTTGCACCAAGGTTGCATATGGACACCTGTATGTGTTACGTGTTATTCCTGTAGTCGATCATTCTCTCCGCCTTCTGCCAATATGTTCACACCCTGAGTCTACCTTCTCTGATTCACTCTCTCACATAGGTGGCAGTGCAGCTCACACTCACATCTCCGTGCACCCCATCAATTCTGAGCATCCATCCAAACTTCAAAATCTGAGCCAATCTCCAGCGGACACATCAGACAATCCTATCACCCCTCTTGAAAGTGTTTTCCTAGCTGGTGTACTCAGTCACCTCCAAGCTTCCTGTGCGTTCACGCTCCCCCTACGTGCCTCCTATGCACGCATGCTCGATGGAATTTGGAGCGGCGGGACATGGGTCTCGTGGGGAAGGGATAACCGTGAGGCACCCGTACGCTTGTGTGTTCCTGCTGCTGTAGACCCGGAGCTCGCGACCAACGCTCCCTCGAAGAACCACTTCGAAGTAAAATGTGTAGACGGCACGGCTTCCCCTTACCTCGTTCTCGCCAGTCTCATCGGCTCTGGTCTTCTTGGCATCCAGTCTCAAGCAGCGCTCGTAGAACAAGACTGTGATACGCCCGCTGCGCTGATGACTGAGGCAGAAAGGGAGGCAGTAGGCGTTAACCGGCGGATGCCGATGTCTTGGGAGGAGGCAAGGGCCGCATTGGAGGCGGATGAGGCATTGAAGGGCGTTCTTGGAGGCCTTGTAGAGGGATTCTTAGCAGCGGAGGAGGTGAGTCATTTGATCGCTGGATCTGTAGTGTTGTATCTTCAACTGGTCTGTTATATCATTTTCACGGGTGCTGATTTATTGTTGTTTTCAGACATTGGATGAGCTTTTACACGCTCCGGCGAATGAGGCGGAGAGAGTACAGATGCTCGTTAAGTATTATTAAGATGGAACGGCAGGCCCTTGAGTTTCTTCGATGGTTCTCGGTTTGGATAGCACATGGTTCACTTACTGGTACCAGTGTCGTAAGAATAATGTTTTCAAGTTTCAAAAATACCAACATTATTCGCAGCTTTTTAGAGCCTCGGCATCGCGCGATCCTGGTACTACCTTGGCGATGATTTTATCTGATTTCATCCGTCAATACAATGGCAGTGACATACAGAGTGACGTTTCTTGTGCTTGCCTGATTGTTCTTGGCTTCAGGCGGATGGGCGCTAGCCAAGTCACGCGGCGATGTCATCAATTGCATGAAGAATCATTACGGATACGTGGATACTGGGCGGTGCGTTTTCCAGGGCGGGATGTCTTCGAAGGCTCACGATATTATGATAGCCTGATCAGTGTTCTGCCAGTCGCCGAACATTCGCCAAAGTCAGTGGACGTCTTCATGGTCGTGAATAGTACCAGGAGTCCAGGGAAAACATTATATAATCACATCTGATTGACTATGGCTTGTCATAAGAGTTTTAAATCTCATTTGCCTGCGGGTCATCAATACCCTCGGAGTCCAAATCCAACATCTCATACAGCTCAATCTCAGCATCCACGCCTCGTATGGCCGTTTGGTAGAAAGATCCGAGCCATTCTTGAGCATGAGAAATCAAAGAGATCTTTGACAGGAATGCGCAAACGAGTAACTGGTATTGTGGCAGGTGTCCGTTTACAGTACAGGTAAGTGTCATGTTACTGTGCCTCGTTTTGTTGGTTGTACTGTGAACATATCATCAAACGCAAAACAGTTCAAGAATCAACAAGATCTTGACAGCGAGTCAAATTCATCCCTGATCGTCACACTAGCTCCGTCCGTCGATGGGCGATTCCGAGGATCAGTAGACCAACATTGCTCGATAAATCGCCAATACTTTTCAGGGAGCCCAGGATAACGAGATCGGAAAGGCTTTTCTGACCTAGCTATGCATAGGACGATGGCGGCGTCATTCGGGAGGTAATAATAAGGGATCTTGTTGGTGAGGACCTAAAGGCAAAGCTAATGACGTCGTTGGCAACTTGAGTGTACTCCAGACACGTACCTGCAACATGACACCGCCGAACGAAAAGATGTCGCTCTGCTCGCTCGGACGAGTTAGAGATCCGTCTTCCTGCTCTAGTACAAGCAGTTCAGGAGCCATCCATCGCATGTTTCCTTTGAGCGTGGACGTCCAGGATGCCTGAGAGGCGGTTATAACCTCGGAATACATCAACGAAAGACCAAAATCAGAGATACATGCAGTGCCATCACCACGGATGAGCACATTAGGCTGGAGCTCGCGTCTCAATGAAATTGGAACTATCAAGAAGATCAAACTCACCCCATTAAAGTCACCATGAATGACATTGTTAGCATGGACTATGAGGAGTAGCTAGAGCTTGGCCTGGCACTGACAGCAACTATCACATACGATATTGCAGACCAGCTATGATATCTCTTAGCTAAGTCTTCCGTCAGTTTTGTGATCTACCCAAAATACATGAAGAGAGGACTTGCCAACCGGAATCGTCTAATAAGAGTCAGAGCCTCACCCTCACGCTCTAAATAGACTGTTAGGTTGCCATTCTCCGCCCAAGGACTGACTATCGCTGGAAATGGGCCGAAGCCATGCGTATAACCAAAAATTGGTGAAACGTTTGTATGCTTGAGGTTGGCACATATTCTGAGTTCACGCTTTATCCTCTACGAAGTGACTGTAAGTAATGGACTCAATCCTTCAGTAAGACACTCGCCTTGAGCTTTTTCATCTTTGATGGCCCAAGTTGATCATCAGCGTACACCTGCAATGCTTTCACTGCAACCTGAAAACTGATTGATTTTGAACAGATGATAGACAAAAGACAGCAAACGAACTTTGACTGAGCTACGATAGGTGCATCTCCAGATCTCCCCAAACCCGCCACGAGCAATAGGATAATCTCCATCCTTGGTGATATATTCTGAGAGGTCTTGGAGCATTTCTTCGGTGGAGAGATCATCAGGCTCATCATTACGAGCGGAGAAGACTGTATGCGTATGGGAAGAGGAAGAAAGGAATTCGCGGGGGTCGGAGTGTAACTGGGGTAGCTGTGAACCTACAGTAGAAGAGGGTATCTGCGGTGGAGGGGGGAGAGTAGGCAACTGCTGCATGTCAGGAAGCGGTAACATCTCGGTAGGCGGTATGCGAGAGGTTCCGGCATGTCTGTCGGTCCAGGATTCGGACTCTACGCCATGACGAGCGAAACTGATAGAAAGAGGTTGTAGAGAGTGGGAAGGAACGCTCAGTTGCACAGTTGGTGGGGCCTTACTAGCGGGTTGGTTGTTGGTGAGAGAGAGTGCGCTGGACTGCAAAAATGGTATTAATGGAGTGTAAAACAAACAAAAGAAAGGGATGAGGACATCAGCGACTGTACCAGTCTGGCGAGTCTTCTGGAGTTCGCCCTCAAGCCAACATGATAGGGCAGCGAAGTGCGCATCTTCATTTGTGAACACGCACGTGACGCGCGCCTCGACTTTGTGGCAGATTGTGGTTTTGTTGTCTTCACCAATGATGTCGATACCGAATTGCTGCGAACGGGTTGTGTGGGTCAGACGAGGAGAAAGTAAGAGAAAACATACCACGATATCATGATTTTCGAGCTCGAATGGCTCGGACTCGACTCCTTCTGAGCTGAGTCGCTCGCCGTTGATGAAAGTGCCATTGGAACTTTTCACGTCTTTGATGTATATCTTCCGCCACGTCCGTCAGTCTTCCCCTCGAAAACAGGGAACAAGACACACCTTTCCACTGTCCTCCCAAATCTCTGCATGTTGTCTGCTTACTACTTTTGAGTCAAAATAACCGTTTCTCTCTCCTGGGATTATTGTCTTTGTTTTTTTTGTGTCGCGCCCGATCGTTACGCGCTGGTCATTGTGAAGGGAGATATGTTTTGGGATAAAAGTGTCGTTTAAAGGATAGAGGTAGAGAGAAGGATATGACGGGTGTACATGTGGAGAGGAGAAGGGTTGAGTCGGGGCCATCGCTGCTAACAGCGGTCAAGTAAATCTTAGTACAGGCTGTACAGCCGTTTGCATAACGCTAGACCTAACTTACTAACTTACTAAGAGCTTGTTCGGTAACCCAAGGCGTTAGCTCAGAGGTCAAGACCTCTAGCACCGCTCAGCCTGGTAAGCTCATTCAGCTTGACTTCTAAATGCATCATAATGCAAGGTACCATTTTACATATCGAGCATGCGCACTGCACTCTTTTCGTGAAAGACATCACGTTAGAACCTGGTGACAATTATACAAGCGCTTGCTTTTGTAACAAATGGAATTTCACTCAGAGTGATAAACGACGACTGCAGGTGTTCGACGTCGTCAAGTCAATGCGCCGAAAGTCAAGATTCTGACTCTCGATCTACCAATGGACGCACTCCTACGCTGCACAATTGACTTGGACCATGGATATGTACTCCTCACCAGGCGAGATTGGTGTCCCTATAGATCAATGCCCCCGGATCATTTGATGGGCACATCTATCCATTCCAAATGGACAGGTTGCACGATCAAGTTGGAAGGAAAATGCTATGACACGCATACCACGCATGGCACGAAAGCTAAAGGTGAGTAACTGGTATTGTCATATCACGGTGTTGGTTGTACTGTAAACCTATCATTGAATGCAAAACAGTTCAAGAATCAACAAGATCTTGACAACGAGTCAAATTCATCCCTGATCGTCACATCAGCTCCGTCCGTCGATGGGCGATCCCGAGGATTAGTAGACCAACATTGCTCGATAAATCGCCAATACTTTTCAGGGAGCCCAGGATAACGAGATCGGAAAGGCTTTTCTGACCTAGCTATGCATAGGACGATGGCGGCGTCATTCGGGAGGTAATAATAAGGGATCTTGTTGGTGAGGACCTAAAGGCAAAGCTAATGACGTCGTTGACAAGTTAAGTGTGCTCCAGCCTACACGTACCTGCAACATGATACCACCAAACGAAAAGATGTCGCTCTGCTCGCTCGGACGAGTTGGAGATCCGTCTTCCCGCTCTGGTATAAGCAGTTCAGGAGCCATCCATCGCATGTTTCCTTTGAGCGTGGACGTCCAGGATGCCTGAGAGGCGGTTATAACCTCGGAATACATCAAGGAAAGACCAAAATCAGCAACACACGCAGTGCCATCACCATGGATGAGCACATTAGGCTGGAGCTCGCGTCTCAATGAAATTGGAACTATCAAGAAGATCAAACTCACCCCATTAAAGTCACCATGAATGACATTGTTGGCATGAACTATGAGGAATAGCTACAGCTCAGCCTAGCACTGACAGCAATTATCACGTACGATGTTGCAGACCAGCTATGATATCTCTTAGCTAAGTCTTCCGTCAGTTCTGTGGTCTACCCAAAATACGTGAAGAGACGACTTGCCAGCTGGAATCGTCTAACGAGAGTAAGAGCCGCACCCTCGCGCTCTAAATAGACTATCAGGTTACCGTTCTCCGCCCAAGGACTGACTATCGCTGGAAATGGGCCGAAGCCATGCGTATAACCAAAAATTGGTAGAATATTTGTATGCTTGAGGTTGGCACATATTCTGAGTTCACGCTTTATCCTCTACGAAGTGGCACCCCATAGTGTAAGTAGTAAACTCAATCCTTCAGTAAGACACTCGCCTTGATCTTTTTCACCTTTGCTGGCCCAAGTTGATCATCAGCGTACACCTGTAATGCTTTCACTGCGACCTGCAGAATTATTATTTTAAAGAGACAGACAGACAAAAGACAGCAAACAAACTTTGACCGAGCTACGATAGGTGCATTTCCAGATCTCCCCAAACCCGCCACGAGTAATAGGATAGTCTCCATCCTTGGTGATATATTCAGAGAGGTCTTGGAGCATTACTTCGGTGGAGAGATCATCAGGTTCATCATTACGAGCGGAGAAGACTGTGTGCGTAGGAGAAGAGGAGGGAAGGAGTTCGCGGGGGTCGGAGTGTAACTGGGGTAGCTGTGAACCTACTGTAGAAAAGGGTATCTGCGGTGGAGGGGAAAGAGTAGGTGATTACTGCATGTCAGGAAGCGGTAACATCTCGGTAGGCTGTATGCGTTGTAGAGAGTGGGAAGGGAGGCTCGGTTGTGTAGTTGGTGGGGCCCCACTAGTAGGTTGATTCTCGGAGAGAGAACGCGCGCCAGACTGCAAAAAATGGTATTAATGGAGTGGTATAAACAAACAAAAGAAAGGGATAGGTACATCAGTGAGGAATAGGTTTTTTGGAGCGCTGGTCTGAAAGAATGTAAGCGCATGAATGATTCGGGTTTAACAGTGCACTCTAACTTGTGGTACAGGCCGAATGACACCGAGGATCTCAGGGGGAGTGTTGCATAAGTAGATGCTGTTGTTGCGCTTGGCGGTATAAACTAGTTGACGCGAGTCGGGTGAAAGAATAAGGTGGCGGAAAGAACATTGAATGAGGCGAGGAGCTGGAGGGACTTGAATGCCCAGAGCTTGATGGTGTTGTCATGAGAAGCGCTGGTTAGTACTTCAAGGAGCCTCCCCGCATCTGACTTGACCGCGAGCTTGGTGGAGTCTTGTGAGAATCGAATTGTACCCACCCAGTCGGCACTTTGGAATGGACCAGCCAGTAGTTTGCTTGTTTCCAAGCTCCATATCCGCACTGTACCATCCCATGACCCGCTCGCCAGTAACGTGCTGTCCCCGGAAATATCGATGAAGTTCAGAAGTTGATCCTCTGTGAGTGACCTTCAAATCTTCTCACGGTCTTCGTCTTCACCTCACAAACTTTGAACTCCCCGATGTTGAAATAATCTACCTGCAGACTCGCGCAGAGACAACATTCTTCCTGCTCACAAACATCCTGTGCATTTTCAATTTCCTTACCTGCTTCTAAGTCCCATTGACGAGTGGTCTTATCGCCTGACCCGCTGATCATTCGCTTCCCGTCCGGAAAGTAGGATATGGATCAAATATGGATGGAATAGCATTTTTGTGACCCTCCAAGGTCAACACGGGTGTCAAAGTCAATTTCTTTGCTGCCGCAGTGGGCTGACAGTCGCGATCTGGAACTCATGTTCTATTTCTCCGCCAGCGAAGTTTAGCATATGCGGGAAATGTTTTATTTGAAAGTATTCAAAGGACCGTCGGTGAGGCTCTTTCGTATCCTGACGCTTGATGATAATAGTGATTTTGAAGGAGATACCCAACCACTGGCAGCTGGTAGGTATAACACATATCGTCCTGTCAATGTTCGACGTTCGTTTACTTGCAGTCAAGTCAATATTGCTGAGGTACTACTGCATGCAACTAAGTACTTACCGCCCAGCACGTACCGTTAGTAGAATGAAATTCGACCATGTTTGCACTCGAAAAATGGTAGCACCTGGATTATTTTATTTACACAGCTACCAGTGACCATATGAGAACCCGAAGGTTCATGGTACGCATTTACATGCTCAGCTGTTGCAGCCATTGCATTGAAGTAATGAATGGGTAGAAAATCTCACTCACCTACTCACTACGTTTGTTAAGGAGACTAAAGGATGTCAAGGGGGTGGCTGTGCAACTGCCGAACTTGTCATTGACCATAATCTGATCGATATCGATCATGGGCAACGAGAAGAAGAATACAAGTAAAGCAGCTGCGAAGGCAGCCAAAAAGCAGAAAGCGGAAGCCAAGATTTCTAAGAAAGAAAAGAAGAAGATCAAAAAGACGACCGATGCACCTCCGGAGGATGAAGATTTAGAGGCCATCCTCGACAAGGTGATTTTTATCGCATGCATCTGAGATCGAGCTCACCTAACGGTGCCTGCTAGTAGATGAACCGCGAATGGGAAGATGCGCATAAGGTCACAGAGGAACTAGTCGAGGGCCCACCTTCCCGGCGCGCGAACGCGACTCTGACGCCTTGCCCAAGCGGAAACTACTTGTGGTGCATCGGAGGTGAATTCTTCAGTGATGACGGCAAGGCCTACTTTTACAACGACGTCTACCGCTACAACCCTGACAAGGATGAGTGGCGCAAGTTCGTGAGCCCTACGTGCCCTGGGCCTCGCAGTGCACATGCCGTGGTGACTTCGGCAGCTGGAGGAGGAAAGCTCTTCTTGTTCGGCGGCGAGTTTAGCTCATTGTATCAGAACACGTTCCATCACTACAGGGATTTTTGGAGCTTTGATATTAGCACTCATTCGTGGGATCGCTTGGATACTAAGATCAGACCTAGCGCGAGGTCAGGACATCGGTGCGTAAGAAATACCTTTGCGCCCCTTCTAATTCTTAGCACGGTACAGGATGGCAATGTGGAAGCACTACATCGTTCTATTTGGCGGTTTTTACGACCCAGGGCATCGCAGTATGTCTCCAGCGTGTGATCCCGCTTGTTCGTGTTGCACTGATATATACGAAAAATCAAGCCCAATATCTAAATGATACCTGGGTATTTGATACTCAAGAGTATAAATGGCGGCAAATCGAATTCAAGGATATGGATCGGAAACCGTCGTGCGTTGTTCCCTGTTTACTTCTGTGAATTGTACCTAGTCATACACCGATTCCTACACAGCGCAAGAAGCGGATTCTCATTTCTCTCTACGCCAGAAGGCATTGTTTTACATGGTATGTATGCAACTTGGTCATCAGATGCTACTTCCCTATGATGCATGCAGGGGGTTATTGTAAAGAATACATCAAGGGTAAACGTCCTATTGGCGTAATGCTCGACGATACCTGGTTTCTCCGGTAGGATTTTGCATCTCCTGCTTCCTATCCCACTTCAACTCGCACACAGCATGTCCCTCGAAACTTCCCAATCTCCATCATCATCCACAATCTCCTCAGATCCACTTAGTTTGAAATGGGAAAGGCGAAAGAAACCATCCTTCGCGCCGCATATCCGGAGTGGCTGCACAATGGCGCTGTGGTCGGTCAAGGGCATGGGCGTCCTGTTTGGCGGCGTGACAGATGACGACAGGGATGAAGAAAGCCTCGAGAGCGTATTTTGGAATGATCTGTAAGTCATCGGAAGGAGCCTGAGTCACCGTGCGGAATGTTCTTGCATGGTTTCATACAGTGTCATCTCGTGAGGCACTATCTTGGCTTGTGGTTGTATTGATGGCGGAACTGCAGACTGACCGAATCTTGCGTAGCTACGGATACCAACTCATTGGTAATGGGCGTTGGCAATCAATGACACTCAAGAAGTTGAAAAAAGCAGGGAAAGGTGGAAAGCGAAAGGCTGCAGCTGTTCAGCAAGGAGAGTCGGACGAAGATGACGATGGAATCAAGACTCAAGAGGTTAAGAACACCAAGGTCAATTTCCACTCATGTGGATGGTGTCGGATATTGAGATGAGACTAGCAGGACCTTGATGTTGATCCTGATGACCCAATACTGACGACCCCAATACCACGGTACAACGCTATGCTAACTGTGCTGAGGAATACACTGTACATGTACGTGGTTCTTTGCTGTGACCATTGTGTACAGCCTGAATCATTCTCCCCCTATCAGCTATGGTGGTATCTTTGAGCGTGGGTCAAGGGAATACACACTCGACGATTTCTATTCGATCCAGCTCGATAAGCTTGAACGGTACACGTGTCTCAAGCACAGCGGCATCGTTATCCCAGCGGAGGGCGACGAGAGCAGCAGCGATGAGGATGACGATGGTGTAGAGAGCGACGAGGATGGTGATAGTGATAATGAGACGCGGGTAGAGGAAGATGATGCGGGGCTCAACCTTCAAAAGGTTGATGATAGTCCCGATGACGAAGAAGCTGACGAGCCCGTAGATGTACGAGTGAGTGCACACATTATTTTATTGTGTGGTACAGTGAAAATTGATGGAACTTCAAGAACGAGGTACGTGCGCAAGCGACGGCATTCATGGGTGTATCCAGAGACACGGCGCGCTCTGCGGAGGATGTGATTAGCACACCAGAACCAGGAGAGACACTAACTCTGTTTTATGCTCGAAGTCGTAAGCTCCACTTTACCCCAGTCTTGCTTCAGTCCTGATCATCATGAAGGTGAATACTGGACCCAGAAAGCACACGGAGTGAGCGATAATCGGGGCAAACAACTCAGGAGGGATGGTTTTAGTTTTGCAGAAGAGCGATATGGTACGTCTGATCGCGGTTGGTCAGCATTGATCATGGGTGCATTCATTTTGTTACCCCGTTAGCGGAGTACAAACCTATCCTCGAAGAAGTAGAGAAGATCCTGGCCGAAGCCGGCCTCGATGAGGATGAGATGAGAGCAGGTGCTGCTCAAACTGGCGGAGGCGGAGGCATCGCGTCAAGTCGGAACCGTCGGTGAATAGTTGAATACTACGGTGATATTTGACAGAGGTGTAAAAAATCATTGAATAGCGATGTGGTCAGCACAAGAAGACCCGCACTCACCTAGTGACATGTACTTATTAATGACGGACGCTAAGTTATAAATTTAATCCAAACGAGTCTCACCTCGCACGGCGTACTATTCTACCACAACTTCTGGTTTTGAGGCTGTCATCATCTCCTCAGTAATCTTTCTCTTTGTTTCACTCCTAGACATTAACTGTAAGGCATATAGATGAGCTTCGGGCATTGTGGATCATATATCACAGGACCCCTTTGACTCTTGTGTGGCAAATCGCGAAGCCGTTATTGAAAACAGGGTTCTAAGCTGCCACATCACGAATAGCTTCTTGAATCGCAGGGTTCAAACTTATTCCGCGCGCGACACTTGAACTGCTGTGTAGATATCCGAAGAATGCCAGTCACGAACACTGCATCCTTGTATCAGCTTGACTCCGAGAGAACACTACTTTGACTTACTATACGACGGGTGTTTCAACGTTTGGACTGTCATGTGCTAAAAGCGAATTGAGAGACAGTGGCCAGATCTAACAAAGATAGACTAGCCCATAGAATTTTGATCGAACCACGGCACTGGCCTGATTCCTTTTCGAATAACTGTAGCCTGTGAGAGGATACAAAATGTTGGTGGTCCCGAGTTAACCGGTCGCGGTAACGGTTATCCTGAAGCTTCGTAGTTAAGTAGTACAGCAAAGTCTTTCCTTGCATGACCTGTCCGACCGACTCCGACCCGACGTCAGGAAGTCCTCCCCATAAGTCTAAATACTTATCACATACTCACCTCTAATTAGTACACCGAAGCAACCATACTTCTCGTTACGCAACAATGTCAACGTACGCCAAGTTGACGTGGCGATAGGGAGGCGAATAAACCAGTCGGAAGTCCGGTATCGTACCACGAAATTTTGATTTGAACGTCCCACTCATCGATGCATGCCCGGTCGTTCGTTCAAAAACAAACTCAGCCTCGGTAGCTTCAATCGGATACATCAGCGGACTGCCTCCGTGAAATCATTCGGCATCCCTCTCATTCCTTACAAAAACTCCCTTCCTTCCGACCTCGATATCTTCTCCGTTTCTGGGAACGAACCTGAGTTCGACGACGATTCCGGCGGTGGTTCATTTGACGATCTGAATATCTTTGAAATCATCGATATGCACGGCTCCCAAGACTCGACGTCATCGACATTGCCTGCACCTGTCGTCCAGAACCGGTTATCGCAATGTTCAATAGCGAAGAACAGACGCGATGATGAAAATGACGCGTCGGCTATGGTGAAGTTGAAAAAACATTTGTTGACGGAAGTCGATGGAGATCAGTCCACGGCGCCTTTGTCTGTGTATTGCTTCATGACTGGTTTCATGTGCGTGAACTGTACTCTTGATCTACTTCGCAACTCACTGATTTTTTTTTCAGCGATTCGGTTACATTCTCTGCTATATTCGTCTGGTGCGCTTTCCAAACGGGAAATAGTTTACAAGTACGAGTACCTCCGCGGTTGCAGAGGATCTTCCCACTGACATTTGTGCGATAGCTGGCCCTCGCCCTTGCTCGCCTGTTCAGCGGGCAGCACGACCACTCGTTCCATATAGCGGACCGTCAAGCGCTGTGTTCGGTGCTCACGTTCATTTTCGGCGCATTTATCGGCCGTATCGGCGATAAGTTGGGCTGCAAGACACGGTTATGGCTGGCCCTCGGCACATTCATTCAAACCCTCTTTACGATGGCCGCCGCCATTGCGATATGGCAGAGCCATCAGGGTAGCGTTGCCGATGCGCGCGCCAACCCCGCATGGACCAACGTGGCGTCCTTTGTGTGCGTTGGCTTCTTGAGCGCGAGCATGGGCTTGCAGGGCATTATGGGGAAGCGTGTCAATACGCAGTTCACCACTACAGGTATGTTTCAAGCATGTTTCTATTTATTTCCTAACCTTTTATTTCTCCGCAGTTGTGCTCACGACGACTTGGTGTGAGCTTATGGCTGACCCTAAACTCTTTGACATCCGACGGATGGTCATTTCGCGCGATCATAAGATCATGGCTATTGCCAGCCTGTTTTTTGGAGGCTTCATTGGCCGTGCATTGATCGACAATATTGGTTCAGCTGCTACGCTGGGCATCGGCGCAGGCATCCGTTTGATTGTCAGCGCATGGTGGCTTTTCATCCCGGAGAAGCCAGCTGGGAAGTGAATATGCGTATGAAGTGCTCATATGCGTGTTTATATCCATGTACATATCTTCATTTCCGACGACTAGGAGACGAGATGCTACGTATGTTGACGGGTAGGGGACGAGAGGATGATGTGAGTTGAGATGTTTTTTTTTGTTCAATTATACCAGTATTTTGTTGCAGTTTTAGTGTAGTATTGCCTAGAGTTTTTTTTTCGTTTTCAGATACAGTAGGCATCACGATTTTGCATGCGCAGTGGCTTCGTCGAACACAAACGTGTTCCCAGCCCATTCTCCTAGTTTTCTCACGGCTTTCTAGTTTTATCCACAAACTTGAATCATGACTGAGTCTCTTCATGGAACTTCACAAGCTTCATACTTTGTTTCCATTGTTGCTTTCTTGTCAGTGCGCGAACAGTCTTTTACCTTCGCTTTCTGAATCGCACGCTGTTTAGGCGAAGATCGAGCGGAGTCCTCTGAGAGTGTCTGGCCATCGTCATACTCAAATGTCCTCCCACTGCAGACTCTTGTCACCCCGTCGACTCTCGAGTTCTGAACTTTGCTGATTACGTCTTTCTCTGTTCAAGTGGCCGCCGCAACTCATCATATATGCATCATATTTCGTCATCCAGTATTGCATATGGTGCTACATGATTGACGTATTCGAACCCTAGCCTCTTTCACTATACATGGAAGCCTAACCCTATTCAGCGGGTCAGCTCAACGCAACGACCCTGTAAGGCGATACCACATTCGAGCGCATGCTGTATGTGATATGCCTGTGACAGCTATCTGTACTAGACTCGAAATGGTGAGAGAATGCCAAGTGATTCGTACTAATGAGGATTAGTCGAGGACTTGGTGCGCAAGCATACTACTAGTCCGAGGTCCCAAATTCAAAACATGTATGTATCTCGCTTGTCACAACGGCTAAATATGACTGTCGGCTAGATACAACGACGTGTTGCTGCGTGCCGAATCCACACTCTACCGCACTACTACCACCAGGAGCGCCTTCCCTGCAGGGTCTAGGCGCGGCAGAGGGCGGATTATGACTTCGGCAGCGCCAAAATCCGAGTCGGAAGAATGCCCCCAGGGGTTAGACTGGTCATTGTTTATTCATAGCTGGGTAACAAGCGCCCTGATATGACGGCAAACTCGGTATCTCAAATTCGTCTATTTGGTTAGTACTCGTTGACACGTTTGGTACTTACAACATAGTTGTACATGCAGCGGAGGAGTCGTATTTAAGCCTCTTGTTCAACATGCTGAGCTATCCTGCCGACAAGCGTCAATCATTACATCGAGTCATTCTAGTGCCAAGTTTGATAGAAGTCCGTTACGGAACTTAGCTTCATCGATAGATGGATAAATTTGATACAAATGATAATCTTTACACCCATCGAAGCTTAGCTGACAGCAGCAGGCACACGAAGTCTCTTGAAAGCACGATCAGCTAGGATCAGCTTCGGCTTTTCGCTTTGGGCCTCTGTCAGGGACTATCGATGATATTTGATGGCTACGCCATTTGACTTGTTTGTAGTACAGGGCGTACTCGAACCTACTTGGCCGTTAAGATAGGAGCCCGGTCAGCGCATGACTCGGATATGAACTGATATGGATCCGAAATACTTGATTCTCTAAATGAGATTATATCGGCTTTCCAAGCATGAGGCAAGATAAGAAGTGAATGATACGGTGAGTGATGTCGAACGTGACATACGTGATCAAGAAGGATCAAGGATGTACTTCATGTGAATACAGTTGCGATGAAATTTGGAAGAGTTTGCATGTGGAGACTAGAAGGACCAGTAAGTCACTGTATGGCATTGCCTGCAGCATGCATGAGATGTCACCTACTGGATTTTACCGCCTCCAATGCTGGGCTTTAACGCGGATGTAGTTGTCGTTATTATTAGTGTGTTATAGGAGAAACGTCATTGATATGTATAAACAAGAAGGACACACGCGGAGTTTGTGTAACGGGTAAGATCGGAAGTCCAGTCAGTAACCACTGTCAGCTGAGGGCCTCGTGTTCCTGTCCCTTGCAATGGGATGTCAGCTTAATTATATTACTTGACTTGACATGCAAAAACTTGAAGGTAAGCACAGCAAGCCTGTACGTGAGTTGGAACGAGGCTTGACACGCATGGTATTACATGCTGGTGGACATGAGGATAGAAACGCAGACTGTGTAACTCGACTTGGCCGGTTGTCTCCTACAAATGGGGCCGAACAGTGGGGGATCCCCGGGAATGTGTGGCCCAAAAAAGGCAGGTGTCCAAGGATGCACGCAGGTAGCATCATGCTCACTGCCTTCTGGTGCCTCGGCCCAGCCGTGTAGGCTGAGGTGCCACGCATCTTGTGGTGCTACCAACGTCATTCTACATGTGTTATATGTTTTACGCTCTTCAAAGCTCCATAGAATGCAGAATGATGAGAGTATGGGGGAGGATTGACCGGTCGACCTTCGGAGGTTTGGGTATATTGACCTTTCGAATGATATGTAAATCCACGCACTGACGTTGGCAATCACTTTCACATTTCTGGCGTAGAAGGGAACTGTTATGCTTGGCACTTCAACCCGATGCGATGCGCTTTGATCGCATTCAAGCGCTCATATCTGCAAATCGGTCTTCGAGTCATCCGACATCTCGACCTCTTTCCTGTACACAGAATACCTACAGCCCATAGAGCTCAACTCCGCCATTAGACACAGAAAACCCTGCCGTCGCTGCGTCGACCAGTGCATAAACTGCTATATCATATGGTATAGTCTAGTCGTCGTCGAGGAACCTTCTCGTAAGCGTCTTATTCTAGCCCCGCCAATTCATTCTAATTTTCCGACTAGTACAAAACCTTCCGCCAGGCTCTTTTCTCGCGACGAAGGACACGGACACGTTTTATCTCTCTTTCTTGGTTGACCTTCTCCAAAATCATCAACAATTACTACTCTGAGCTCCAGCTACCCAACTATTTATATACATGAACATCTAGATATGGTTCTCGATCCAACGTCTTGCAACTCTGTGCCATTCCTCGTCGAACCAGCACCCCCAGGCTCGACGACGCCGAACCTGGTTTTGCCCCCCATCAGTAATTTATTCAGTGGCACGCCCATTAATGCCGGCCCGTTGCCCCCGATAGTATCGACGTCCCAGTGCTCGAATATATTGAGCAGTACTGGTTCCCAGCCGACGAACGACGTGCCCGAGACCTCTCCGTTTATGACACCACCAACGTTAACAACATCTAGTGTGATGGCCTCTCAGGTGCGCACGATATTTCACTGTCTGTGTTCGATCAATGACATTGGCTCCATACCTTCTTCGCTTCCATCACGGGCATCATTCACGTTGCATCTCTTGTAACCATTAACCCATTCACCACTCTCTTCAACATATATTATCGTTTTGTTTCGTATTCACTATTGTGTTTTCATTATCAACATTATACTTCCATTTCGAACTTGTCATTCTTGATGGCCGTTGTCTATTCACTTTCTCTTGTCACTTCAGGCAAACGTCTATCCATCGAACGCTGGAAATGGTTATTTGCAAGAGACCGTTACTCCATCTCCACCTATCAGCATTGAATCTCAACCGTTGTCCAGTCCAGTGTCATCCAGTTTGAGGTAGGTCCTACCGAAATTATCTGGGCACGTTCATACAACTTCGCACTCATAGTTCTTCGTCGTCTATTACAAATTCCGGGACAGCGGGCGCGAGTACTTGGTCAAGTTCAAGTACGCCCTTGTGGTCTTCTTTGACGACAAGTTCTGATAATTTGTCCTCTGGTTCATCTCTGATATCAACACAAACGCTCTCCCCATTATCGTCTACACCCACCATGACATCTGATGTATCCTCAACATCTACCGCACCCGGTTTTACTTCATCTTTCACCACCACACCCATTCCTCTTCCTTCAACTTCGCTGTCTTCAGCAATGACAACATCTACTTCCGCAGTAGTTTCAACTTCCGCCCCACAAAGCTCTTCGTTGTCAGCAGGTCCATATTCGTCATCAGACACAGCCCTCGCATCCAGCTCTTCTTCGGTGTTCACTACGATCACTCCATTTCCCACCACGTTGATTATTTCTACTACCGATGTCGATCAATACAGCACGTGGACTGATACTCCTTGGACATCGACGCTGATTTTGACATCCGTCCTGTCGGGTTATCCCGTCACCACTTGGACGACGACAACGAGCGGGGTGCTCAGTACCGCAGCTGTAGATACCAATGGGAACAGGTGGGTTCTTTGCCTTTGTGGCGTTGTTATGAGGTCACCTGCTATAATTGTGCTAATGGAGATCTCCGCAGGCTCTCTCGTTCCCCTGGTTCTATTGCTGGCCTTTTCCTCGGGGTCCTCGGAGCTATTGCTTTCGCTGTTCTCTGGCTTTTCTGTGCTCGTCGTCGACAGCGCAAGCTATTATCTCGTGATGCGAGCGCTATTCCTCCATGGGCGCCTGGCGGCCCACTTGAAGCCGAAGTAGACATGGAAGAGCGTTATGGTGGGATTATCGCAGCTCTCAATGAGGGCATGGGTGCGGGAAGGAATGTTCGAATCGAAGGAGATACGAGTGGAGAAGTGTCGGGAGAACTGGTAACTGGGCGCGCTTCGTCCCCTAATCTGCCTCCATATTCACTTGGAGAGGATGATGACGGTCCCCATGTCTTCCCATTATCTCCGCCTCCATCTGCGTACTCCGCTCCCCCGCCACCGTCCGCGTATGTTCCGCATACCGCTAATGGTTCCCGAAGAAGAAGTTCGCCTGGGCCCGATGCTTCCGCATGGTTTGGGGGGTATAATGTTGCTCCTGCTCCTTCGGCTGCATCGCATTACTCCCATTCTTCCACCCACTTTCTTACCAGAACCGAAACCGGAACTAGGACGAGGACTGGAAGCGAGGAGCCACTCTTGACGAGAGCCGGAAGCGGATCTTCTTATCTTGATTCTGGCAACAAAGTCAGGCTAGGGTCAGCATTCGGTTCGCCTGAAGGAAGCATGATTGGCCATAACCTTTCACCTACGTCACAGTCCTCTGGCATGCTGAGTGCGACCGCTTCCTTCGACGTTCTGCGGAGTATTTCGTCTCAGGGCGCACTGCGGAGCACGTCTTCGCATGGGTATGGGCTTGGGTTTGGGAGTACCTCGTCCGGTGCCGAGTCACATCAGGGACCTGCGCTAGGGCTCGCGATTAGTGCAGCTCCGACTAGTTACCAGAACAGGCATGTTACGAGATGGAAGAAGGGGAAGCGAGAGAGCACTGGAAGCACCAGTACTGCATCCGCGTCTTTATCCGGCTCTGTGGTCGAGATACCTACAGGCGTACGAGCTTTCCTTGGTCGTCTCAGACGGGGCAATACCCCGAGCCCAAAGGCAGGTTCTTCAAGAGAATTGCCTAGAGACATAGAGAGCGAGGGAGCTGCTGAGAAGATAAATGCTTACGGCCCAGATATCTTCTCAGCTTATGTCTCCCCTGCCACTCCCGAACCTGCGTCCATGTCAACATCCCCGCGGTTTGTGCTTTCTAACCCCGATCCATGGCTTTCCTCGCCGTATGTTCATGCCGACGTGGCGGAACATGAGGATGGCTTGCAGCCACCCTCATGGCCATGGCTTAGTGTGCCGTCAACCTCCTCCCCTGTGCCCGCCGACGAGTCACGCCTGACTACGGCTGACGGACTTCTTGATCCTCGCCTGCGTGACTCTTTCGAAGGAAGGAGCAATTCAAGTTTACGGGATTTTGAAGATTACTCCCGGCCAATTGGAGGTGTAAGTATTGCTTTGTTTTGGCCTCGTGCTTTCCTGTCCGCATAGCTTACGATTCATCGTGTAGCTCATCAATAACCGGCTGCATAGTACCACAACATTTGGCACTATTGATACCCATGAATTTGACAATGGAACGAGCGTACAAAATCGAGAGGACGACCAGCAAGAGGATGCTTGTGCGACAATGACCCAGACACCTCGTGCAAGCTGGATCATAGATGGTGGCGCGGATGTCCACGCGCATTAGGACGAATGAATATGAATTTTTACGACGGCTTGGATACGACTTTATAACAACTCTTTCTTTGCCGAGATGTTTACGAAATGACAAAGCGCTTTCGCTTTGCCAAGATACATGTGGTACGGGTCCTGATTGACAGTCCTCTGTGTTTTACTCATGAGACGAACGTATCTACAGACACGCAACGCACAATAAAATATGACGCAGAGCACTCATATCAATCTGTACATGCCGTACAACCCTTCACATATTATGCTCATATATACCCTACGGGCCCGCTCGCGTCCCGTTGTACCATATAATGACGACAAGAAAAACGACACTTACATCATTTTCTACTTCCTCCCCTAGACTTCCCAACGTGACTTGGTATGTGGTATAGTTCTTTTGATTCGAGTGATTCCTGTTTCTGACGCAGTTGGACTTAAGGTATATAACTTAATTTTGCATTTCATTATGATGAAAGTTTGTCCTAGACCTCACGGGCGAAATGAACAGCTTCATTTTACGTTTAGTATTGTCGCACGTTGCTTTCGATATCTCTGCTTTCAGTATATTTGCTTTCGCTAACTACGATCTTGCTCACTGAGCTTCTTAACCACTTCCTTGTTTATTGTCGCCCCCTGTTATCTTTGCATTGCTCTCCTACGGAACCAAATTGATCATGAATCAGAATCTTTCGAGTGGTAGCAGGGTCGAGTGAGTGTTGCGAGTCTGATGGTTATGCACGCATAGTCAAATGCCCGATCCTCCCTTGAGTCCAGACACGGTACGAATCCTCCGCGTGCCGCATTGATTCCAATTTGACGTCAGTGCTCGAGAATACCGATGATGATCGATCAAGTAAGTACCAGCTTGATCAGCTGCAAGCGCAGTAAACTTGAAGAAGTCAAAGACAGTGAATCAAATGATTCTCTATGAACTGTAAACTGCAATACGAGCAAATTTGGTTGCTGGCCACCAGTGCGAGCAGCTGGTATCGAGGAACGGGAGATCAGACTCGCTTGGAGGCCTGCGTGCGTGCCATAGACAGGCGAGACAACCCTTATTTGTCGTACCGTGAATAGTCTGCGATAAGGTTGGGTAGGGCCGGGAATTTTATCCGAATGTAGGGATAGCGGAGGTCCAAAGTGCTGGGAGCAATGAGATGTATGGAGTAGACATGATCATGAAACAGGGTGACCGCGTTCCTTGTATAATCATTCATGATATGATACAACCACTGCTGGCCCACTGCTTGCCTCGTGTTCAAACCCTTGTCAACTTGCAATGTCCTTCAAAAGCTTCAAGTATGGAACGAATCGTTCCAGTATTCGTGGTTTCCTTGCAGCCGTTTTCCGTCCTTTCATGAGTTCTCCTTCTGATGCCCCCGGCGTGTTCACGTCGGGCGATAGTAAAAATGACGTAGGACAATGGCAGATGCTCCTCCTGGGCAACGAGCTTTCTTCGCAATGCCAGCTTGAACGCGTTGTTTACTGCAAATGCACCGGCAGCAAAGAACACGAATTTTTACTCCTCCATTTTCGCCATCCTACACAACAGTACGCCGTCGCGATCTTAGTTCTAGACCGAACGCTATGCACAGATTCTACAGAGAACAACAATGGCTCGTCAAGACGTATGCAGTCCTCATACGTAGTCTCTCCATCAGTTTCTCCAACCCCCGCTCGTGATTCCATCTTCACTACCCCAAATAACGGTTCTGCTATCGAATCGTATCTATCCAAAACATACGGCCCGTTCAAGAAGCTTTGTTACCTCGACTTCCCCGCCTCCGCTCGCCCTTCCGCAATTCAAGTATCCGTGCTCTTGTCCGCTCTCAGTAAGCATTCTCCGTCATACGACCTGTACCAATACCAGTGTTACTGGTATGCCCATACCGTCTGGGAGGCCCTCAAAAGGCTCTTCCCAGATTGCTACGAGACAACGGAGAGCGAGGGGCGCTCCTGTTATCTCGGGATCAAGATAGAGAAGGCAGACAGCGTGGAGGTGGTGTGTGAGCAGTATCACACCCAGTGGGCGCGCATCGAGAATGCGGCAGAAGAGAGGAGGAGAGCAAAGGAAGATGAAGTACGGCAGGTGAGGTTCCTCCCAGAATCAGTTATGCAATTCATTCATTTGTTGTTACAGCTGCGGATGGAAGAACGGGCTCAATGTCAAGCGGAGATTGACCAAGCGACGAGGAAAGCAAACGAAGCGACGAGGCAAAAGGAGGAGGCAGTAAGGAGAGCGGAGATAGCGGAGAGGATGATAGAAGAAGCGAAGAGGAAAGCAGAGGAGGCAGAACGGAAAGCAGAGGAGGTGAGGTTCTTTCCCAAATTCATTATGCTATTTACTCATCGATTCTCGCAGGTTAGGGCTGAGTGGCAAGCAGAAATGGACCGAATGCGAGCCCAACTCGAGCGCCAGGCAGTGTGATACCGGTGTAACTATTACTCTCATTTCCCCATCACCAACATCCTCATCATGATCAGACGCAGTTGCAATATACATTAGAGCATATCAGAATTGACCTTCCTGTCTCAGACTCTGCGATCGACAGGGCTAGTTCTCATCAGCATTACCGGTAACACGAAAAACTCCTCCGCTTTCAAGGTCACTAAGGACGCATTGCAGCTGCAACGCATGAACGAGCTGTAATCAGTGTGAAGCACGTGGCTAGTTTGAGTCACAGAAGAGCAACCGGTGCCAATATTTGTCGATGTTGCTCGTGTCATATTGTTCTAATACGAGGCCCGTCAATCGTATCGACCAGTGACATCCCAGCAGTAAACAATCTGACGATTTTGGCTGCTACGCCATCTCTTAGATAGTGGAATTGTATATCACGACCGCTGCCAGGTTGGAGAGGACCCATTATTTAGTCTTGTCATCGTTCCTACTATGATTCGAACCAGTCCAGCCAACTGAGTGCATTCGATGGCCATTTAACAAGGTGTAAACATTGGATTCGAGATGTATGTAGGCAAATGTGCTCGACGCGAGGGTTCCGAACGACTAACTTGTGCCTAGGTAGAGTTATGTAGATATGGTACGTCAATGCAGCGACTGATGGGTGGATGCGGTCAATGTAAACGAGTGGATCAACGAATCTGATGGGTGAACGATACGCACTATAACAAAATCATGTATCAATGGAACTGAGATTAGATGGGGTGTCGCAGGAGTTAGAGAGAACATGGGGCATCGTAGAAAACATAACAGTAGGAAAGGAGGTATCGCACATACAAGAAAATAAATCGAGAAAGATATGAGGATTGTCGATGTCGCCGGCAACTTACGAATGACGTGCGGGGCCCATTGCCCGCCGGACAGGATTGTCCCTCTCCACAACAAACGCCCCAGCGCGCAGGCCTTCCTTCGAAGCCAGGCGTTGTTTGCTGTCTTTCTCCCTGCGTTCGCGCTCCTCCCGAGCGTGCTGCAGGAGCTCAAGGCGCTCAGCACCTTTGTCAGAGCCTTGAGGCTTGGAGAATACAGGTTCCCGCTCAGTCCCATCTGCGAAGACTATGTTCTTGCGGGAGCCGGTGCTCGCGGCACTTTTCTCGCCCTCCGATGCGCTGGCATCTAAATATTCAACCTTCGCACGTTTGGCACCAAAGGAGCCGATCGGAGAAACGTCTTGGCTACGGTCACGAGGCTTGCGCTTAAGCTTGTGGGCAAAGAGCCGGCGGGGTGGACATGCCTCAGCCACTTCAAAGTCTGGATGATCGATCGGCAGTTTAGATGCCTCAAGCACTTCAGGGGGAAGATGATATTGGGGGTTATTGAATGTCGCTTTTTGGCCTCGGCTAACGAAGCGGTCAGTATGGAGATATCATTGATGACTAAGAAGACGCACAAGACATAGGTTATTGTCGGTTTCTCCTCAAACACTGGTGCTGGAGTTGGCGTGCTTGCACGCTCAAGGGCTTCTCCGACGGGCAATTCATCATCGCTGCTCTCCCAGCCGCTTGCATTAGATGTGCCTGCTTCACCCTCACCAGCGAGGAAAGGGTTGTCAGGGGAGTCTCGAGTGGGCCATATTTTCTTGGCTTTAGAATCCGAGGGATATAGTAGCGCACGAAGGAAGAGTTTGCGGGGAGGTGTCACGGGTGGCTTTGGTAGAAGAATTATAGGTGGGGGCGAACGCGAGCGCTGCACTGATGATGCACGAGGGTGGACTTGGGGTGCTCTGCGGGAGGGAGGAGGCGAAACGGGCTCACGTACGCGATACTTCAACAGTGCGGGCGAAGGTGACTTGTCCTCTTCCGAATCCTCTACTGCAGAGGATTTTTTACGCTCATGAGACACTACGCCACCACTACGACCAGTCCAGAACGAGTTCTCGTTATCTTCTTCTTCGTCATGCGCAGGAAGGACGTCCATGGTTCGGCGCTTTTTCCTTCCCATGAGCGCATGGGCATCCTTGTCGCCGTTACTTTCATCTTCACTTTTGCTGTGTCGTTCATCGATGCGAACAGTATAGCTTCCACCAAGATTGTCCTCGAGTTCTGACGCGCTGCCACTCTCGTCTGACGCGTGTCTAGAGGTCGCTGACACTGCTTTTGAACGAGATCGCTTGTGATGTGTTCTGGGAGGCGTAGGCAGTGATGCCAGAGATGCAGAGCGTTTTATGGGTCGTGAATGAACTTCCGTATCGTGAACAGAGGGAATGCGGATGGGTGATGAGTCAAGTATCTGATAGCTTGACATGTCTCAAGATCAAAGTCAATGAAGTTGGAAAAGATTTCGCTAAGAAGAGTTATGCAAGAGATAAGATGGTGGTTAGAAAGAAAGAAGTGATAAGCTACGACGTTTCAAACCGACCACGGTCCACTTTGTCGTAAAAACAACACCCACGAAAACAATGCATATAAACACATACAAACAAACGTTCTTGTCCACAACAAATCTGGTTTCACCGACTCGACGGCGCCGCCGTAGTGACTGCAGAACGACTGTCTCCGGTATGATCCACCCCTCCAGCGAATCCTCACAAAGGTGGAACAGAATTCGCTCAATGTGGGATGAAACAGAAGGAATTCGCCGAGGCTGAACTCTGAAATTTCGTCAAACAACTTGTAGATAATTGTAGAGAATGCCACTGGAGATAAGTAGAATACAGTTGTCCTCGATAGTAACAATCAATACCCTTCATTTGCCCTTCATTCTGACGTTCACTGTACATGGTTTGAAGACACGGTTGTTGTGGAATCGGGTGGCCAATTGCCTTTCTCGGACACCTTGAAAGTGTCGCTGCGTTACCACAGCTTCAAATCGAACTTTTATCACCTGTACGTTCAGCTCTCTTCGCGCGCACATCGCGATGGCTTCGGGAAGCCCAGACGACTCTGGTAGGCAAGCTGCCCTTCCCTGGACACCTGACGTGTCCGAGAGTGCAACCGAAGCTCTCCAAGCATTGGACACTTACAAGAAGAAGGATCCATCTAAAGGTCAGCGCTGCAGCATTGGTGTTAGATGAGCGCGTCTATATCGGTAAATCCAATATGCAGTAGTGGTTCGCTTCAAGGCAGTCGGTAACGCACCAATCATGAGGCAGAACTTTTATAAGATTACTGCCTCCAACCGTTTCCAGGCAGTCATACAGTTTTTGAGGAAGGAGCTGGGCTGGAAAGCCGGAGATCCACTGGTTAGGATTGATGACTTTTCTTTAATGTTGAACTGACTGGTCCCAGTTCACATACATCAATCTTGCATTTTCTCCCGCTCCCGACGACACAGTATCAAATCTCTACAAGGTAATGCGCCTAGGTCTTATCGCAGAACATCTTCTGATGGCTATTAAAGTCATTCGCTACGGAAGGACATCTGATAGTCAACTACAGGTTAGTTCCTCGACAATTCGCGTGCACAGCGTGTTGATACGATTGCATACTGTTTAGCACGACGGCGGCATGGGGGGTAACACTCTTGCTAAACAGTGATATCTTGTATACATATTTTTGCGCACGGTTGTGTCACCACTCAACAACATACTTGTCACAAGTTAATACAAATTCTTCGTTCGTATGTCTGTTCCAGAACTCATGTGCAACTCTCATAGAAGGGTGTAGTGACTGACACAGTATCATAAGTCAAGATATCTTCGCCTGGTTCCGAGCACTTTGCATCAAGGGACTTGTTGAACTCAAATAGACGCTCCATCTATCTGATGATTCTGATCCACCCTCTGCCTCGGGAAGTTCCGCTGAGGAAAACCATAACGTACGAGGTACAGGGGATGTCATACATCATCCGATTATAATCAACGAGTGAAATTGAAGCCATGCGCAATAGTTGACAACGTTGACGATCCGACGGCGTCGAACGCAAAACGCTGTGCAAGATCAGATCAACGGTAGATAGTAGAAATCTGGGTAGAACAGAACAGAAAAAAGCCATTCGTTGTCAATGTCAAGACCAAATCTGCTCCTGTGTACAATAAGGCAGTATGTCAGAGAGTGAAAAAAGTGAGTATTATTACGGGAGTGGCGTTGGTATGTCAAAATGTCTTACTTTTATCCCTGATCATCCGACATCTTAGTACGTACCACAGCGGTTCCATGCTGCAGACCAGATAGGCACCGCTATGACCTATGCAAGTGCTTTTTTTCCCTTCCAAGACGCACTGTGTTAGTGTTATTGACACCGAATGGAACTGCTAGGGGTGGGCACAACTCAGTAGAGCTCCATATAGAGATTTTGGTAACAGTTTTACTAATTGCTGTGAACGAGAACGATCTTGATTCGTAAGGACACAGCTTACATGCCAGCCGGTAAAACCACTAGATTTGCAAGCTCTGCCAGACCCAAATCTAAGAGTAGCTCTTCCTTCCCACACAAATGGCACTTTCGCAACCAGCGCGTACTGGCCAAGGTTTTCGTTTTCTTGTGTCGGTACGAATTCAGTGGTTGCTTCATCAGGCGCGAGCACTGGAGTGGGATAGTCATCTCCTCGACAGATAGAATCCATTGGAACGAGAATAAATGACCCGCTTCTAACTTGATCAGAAGATGAAGGCATCTCTTAAGGGCTTTGATGATAGCGTACCACGCTGAGAAAATATTAGTCTCAAACATATCGGGAAGTCGCACCAACACTGACCAATGCTGGAGGATATGAAAACGTGAACTAAAGGGGAAAGGACGAGGAACGCATCTCTGAATTCTAGTTTGCGTCGACTCGCAGGCCGTAGTAAGTGTTATGATCACTTTTGTGATGACAGTCACGGTATAACAGTACGACCAGTTGGCTGAATTGGCTCCAGTTGCCGGTGAATTTCAGTTCGACGGATCGGAACTCTGAATATTTATGGTAGTGACGCGGATCGCGTGAGGGATTACAGGACACGGGTTCCTGACTGTCCACTTCTCAGATGATATAGATCTTGAGAGGTCATGTAACTAAAGCACCTCAATTTCCCCACGCGTATTCAAATACTGATGGCTGGCCAATGGCTGCTGGAACTCAGCGTTCAACAACAAACGGCTAATTTGCCCACCGATTCTTCCTGTTATGAGTTGCTTGGTGCAGGTTATCGGAGAGGAAAATCAGCGACATACCGCGAATCGGAATCTGATGTGACCAACAAACTTATTGGCCAGTCAGGAAAAGCCCAAGGTGCATCTTGTTCAGAAAGTTCGAGTCAAGTCTTGAACTTTCAGGCGAATCAGATGTTTTTGGATCAGTAGTCAGTCTCCCGAAATGTCTCAAATGCGACGAACCCAGACGCTCGGACTGCAGAGTTCTCAGTGCCGTGGCTATCACGAGGTGGCTCACGTCCGAGCGTGTAAGCCGGGGGACGTTTGCCGAAATCATCCTAGCAACAAAAGTCACAGCATCTCACTGGCTTGCACTGGTGAGCGAGAAAAGGGATAGATTTTCTCTCATTTCCAACAGTCTGTGAGTGGTTTGTAAGCACGTTTAAGGGTTGTGCGCGATCCGCCAATGAGAACGTGGCGGCCCCGAGAAGTTCACACGGCTGCGATGTAATGGGTAGTATTGAGGGCAACTGACGTATATAAAGTGGCGTCATATGTGAGAGATCAAGCAAGATCTGTGATATACTTTTCTCTTAATCTACCATCATCATGAGCGGAAGACCAGCTTCAGGTATGTTCATCAACACTTCGAATATCTTATCCCGCGTCCCCCTCACCCGTGATCCTGCAATCAGAGTACAGCGCCTGGAAGAAGCTCCAACAGACGTATGACGCCCAACATGCTAGGCTCATCCTGAAGGATCTGTTCGCTCAAGACCCCAATCGTTTCTCAAAATTCTCCGAGGAGTATGTGGACTCAACCGACAAGAACACGACGTTCTTGCTCGATTACTCTAAACACCTCATTACCCAACCCATCTTAGATACACTCCTATCTCTTGCTCGCGAGGCAGAGCTTGAGAACTACCGCGACAAAATGTTTGCCGGAGAGCACATCAATACATCAGAAGATCGCGCTGTCCTTCATGTTGCTCTCCGCAACTTCGACGATTTCAAGATCCAGGAGGCTGGTGTTGATGAGGTCTCTGCCGTGCTCGCACACATGAAGGAGTTCTCTGAAGCAATTCGGAGTGGTTCATGGAAGGGCTACACTGGCAAGACAATCAACACGATTGTCAACATCGGCATCGGTGGTTCTGATCTCGGACCAGTCATGGTCACTGAGGGACTCAAGCCATACGCTAAACGTGACTTGACCGCCCACTTCGTCTCTAACATCGACGGAACCCACATCGCTGAGACTCTCAGACTCTGTGACCCCGAGCGCACCCTCTTCATCATCGCTTCCAAAACATTTACCACCCAAGAAACTATCACCAATGCTGAATCCGCTCGTGATTGGTTCTTGACAGCAGCCAAGGACAAGGCCCACGTTGCAAAGCACTTCGTTGCCCTCAGCACGAACACAAAGGCTGTTACTGAGTTTGGCATTGACAAAGCAAACATGTTCGCCTTCTGGGACTGGGTTGGTGGGCGCTACAGCTTGTGGAGTGCCATAGGCTTGTCCATTGCCATATATATTGGCTACGATAACTTCGAGCAGCTCCTGAAGGGTGCCCACGGTATGGATAAGCATTTCAAGGAGACTCCCCTCGAGAAAAACCTTCCCGTGCTCATGGCTGTTATCGGCATCTGGTACAACGATTTCTATGGTGCCCAGACTCATGCACTCCTACCATACGACCAATACCTCCACAAATTCGCTGATTACTTCCAGCAAGGAGACATGGAGTCCAACGGAAAGTTCGTTACCAAGGGTGGTCAACGTGTTGACTACCAGACAGGGGTAGGTGCAATAGACCCATCTGCGTGACAGAGACTGACATGATCTTACACGCAGCCTATCATCTGGGGTGCCGCAGGCACTAACGGACAACATTCGTTCTATCAGCTAGTGCACCAGGGCACGAAACTCATTCCCGCAGATTTCCTCGCCCCTGCCACAAGTCACAACCCCATCGCCAATTCCAAGCACCACCGTATTTTACTTTCCAACTATTTCGCCCAGCCTGAAGCGCTTGCATTTGGTAAGACAGAGCAGGAGGTGCGCAAGGAACTTGGCAGTGGTGCAAGCGAGGCGCTCGTGAAGAGCAAAGTGTTCGAGGGAAACCGCCCTAGCAACAGTATCTTGTTCCCGTTGATGACCCCAAGAACCCTCGGTGCACTCATCGCGTTGTATGAGCACAAGATCTTCACCCAGGGTGTCATCTGGGGTATCAATTCTTTCGGTAGGGATGTTCCCTGTTCTCGCTTTCTCGTTCGCTGATGGTTTTTGTAGATCAAATGGGTGTCGAACTTGGAAAAGTTCTTGCAAAGAACATTTTGTCGCAGTTGAATGACCCGTCCGATGTGACTGGCCACGACAGTTCGGTGCGTTCATCTTTCACCATGCTTTACTTTTTAGCTAAGGCAAAAGCGGCCTGCAGACTACTGGTCTTATTCACTACTACCAAAAGCACCGAAAGGAATGAATTGTAATCCCAGGGCTGTAATTTCGCGAGTAGACTGTAAAATAGTACCGAGGTATTTTTGCCGATTCTTGATAACAGTAGTTAAACAGGAGTGTAATCTTAGCACAATTTCAAAACACTTCGAGATAAGAGAGGCCTCGGCTTCAAACACCGAATGACCGCAGAAATCCTGCACCACGATGTCGCGTTGACACCGTATCATTCGATCTGTCAATGATTTGTCTCATTGACGGACACCGCCCTGCGGGCAATGTCGATCAATTCGCGACCCGCATGCAGTATCGTCACGTTGCGAGCAGCGAGATAGGTCACATCATTCTAATGTAACGCAATATTGGTTTGCCCGAAACTATGATGCTTCTCTATTTCAAAACGCCAAATGAATAACGAAATTCCAACGAATCATATTCCCTACAGAGCGCATTGCAAATGTGAATAACCTGTGGTGTTTTCTCTGTTACACAGATGAGCCAGTCGACTTCTGTGTGAGTCCCTGGAAAACCATTGTACTCGTATCAGTTCTTTCGTCTGATTGCGTCATCTCCTTGTCGTGATATTCTCGAATGCTGAGAATGAGGCGTGGTCCCAGTATAAACATCTGCATGACCTGGGCAAGTTGAAGAATGCCATAATAGATCTCAACTCCTAAGGGATCCTGTACGAATGATGAGGGCCAGTCAGACGTAGATGTCAGCCAGGGATCGCGTACCCCGATGCTTGGAGAGAGACTACCGAGGTTCAAGCAAGCGACAGCAGCATATCTGATACGTGGAAAACTTCAGTGGGGAAATATAAGGACATCCTGATCATGAGCTCACGCTATAAAGTAGAATGCATGTGTTTCGATTAACACCCTGAAATAGTTCCCAAGGGTCAATTTCGCCAATGGCTGTTTCAGTTCACGGAGGTATTTTACAACGACCCAGACTGCGAGACACAGTGTGGTAAGCTCCCATGCAGTGGATATACCCCATGCCTCGGTTACTAGATTTGAACTGCTTCCAGTAGGACTGCACTGATGGATTCCGTAGATAACGATCTCCACTGATGTTTGATGAGACTGCTGTGCTTAGGTGATTCATTAAGCTTACCTCCTGAAATATGGCTAGTCGCGGCAATCACTGTAAATACGATGGTGGCAGCGAGAAGGAATACAACGAGAAAGACAAGCATTTTTCTGGACCGCTCATACATGGCATGTAACCGGATGATGAGGATAACTAGAATGATATTTTGTTCAAGTAAATATCACTAATAGTCGATGCAGTTGAGTGGCTCACCTCCCAGCACGGCATTTGCAACTACAGATGTCCCGCTTTGTAAGTACCAAATGATAGTGCCTGAAAAACTGAGTAACGAGCTTCCGTGCTTCCAAAAAACGTACAGCTGTGCAGTTGTTATATTTGTTAACGCAACAAGCTGGTCGAAGCTTTCACTAACCTCTATATAGAAGTATATTTAGTTGGAGGGAATGGTAATAGTTGCTGCAGAATACTTACTGTATCCGTCAACGAGACCGATGGGAGAGTCCCTGCATAGTACCGGTCAAAGAAACGTTCTAGTATACTTTTGAGACATACACAGCACGGTAGAACTGATTGCGAGAGATGGCTGATTAGTACCGGGCCACCTTGTCAGCCTCACACACATACACAGTGAATATTATTCCAGTGCAACGCAGCTATTTTGTTTTGGTATCAGCACACCTTGCCAAGTAATGGTTATAAGATAACTTACACTCAGATATAAGATAGTCATCAGGGACCAGCGTTTCGTCTGCCCCGCATCAATTCCATTATCCGATTGTCCCAGATCTGCTAGACTTTGCTCACCCATACCAGTTCGATCTGTAAAACCGTTCTCAGTGAGATGGCTCTCAGGGCGTCAAAATCAGCCTACCTCTTGGCCTAACGTCAGTACTGGTAAACGCCACAAGGACATCAACAATGCATTCAATAAGTACCATCTTGCTTACCCCATTCATATATGATGGCAGCAAAGGATGCAACTGCGAAATCGCCATCAAAGATAAAGTGAGATATCACCAACACCATCCGACTTGGTCTCCACGAACCTACAAAATAGCTGTAAAAGCGATACAACTTGATTTGCGGCCACGAATCGGACATATTCAAGTTGATATCAGTGGGTCGCGAACTCGGATGTATACTGATCGCAGCACATTCATGATTCGTGCTAGATATACTGCTATCCGGCGCTTTTCGAGAAAGGCATCAATGATTATGCGCAGTAAGACGGACCCCGGGCTTTAGGCTTGAATCAGAAGATATTTTGGGGATATGTTTGGACCTGGAAAGCAGTAGTACTATACGACTAAGTATAGGCCTGGCAGAAAGCTTGAACACCGTGAAACGAGAAGGGCCGCACAATTACCACATTGATTTAGCTTGATCACTGACTCTGTGCAAAACCGCGTGTGATGTGGATGGATCAGGAAATAAAGAAAGTCACGCGCCGCGACGTGCTGTGTCTTCCCCCACCTTATCATCATCGCATCTTCCATCTTTGATGAACTTTCTGACACCAGGCTACTGCCGAAACTAAACGTGAAGCGACTGCAACTGTCATGACAAATACGTCCCCTTGACGAGCTCAGGCAATTTCTTTCGAACGCTGCTATGTTGCATAGGCCATACCACGGACTCCGAGCCAAGCGTCTTCTATGCCATTGTGTTCACTACAGATTATCAGTTTCTTTTTGATCTCTTAAGTCGCCTTGAAGCAAAAGAGTCCCCCGGTAGATTTCGTGATCAAGCTTCAAGGCTCATCCGCTGAAAAATAACAAGGTATATTTTCGAGTTGCAATATCGACGGTTCTCCTAGAAAGTTCAGACTGCTCTTTAATGGTGCCTCAGAGTACTGTTTTTTTTTTTTTTTTTAAAATCATTGTTATTGTCCTTTGGGGTCATAGACCCTATGTCGGACATAGCCCTATTCGAGTGCGGGGGGCTTACTCCCGGCTAGCTATCGTAAGTGTATATGTACTGTATGTGTTCTGGGGTCTTTGACACGTACTCCATTGGCGTGTAGTCGGGCCAAGGCCGACTGCCAACTTCGTACAAGGGAACGGCTGTTGGGGTAAAGTATGGGTAGGTGAGAACTAGGTAAGGTGAGTAGTGATAATACTAGCGAAGGCTCAGTATAGTTGCGGGAACAAAATACTAAATTGTCAGTACCTAGCGAAGGCTAGTGTACGAGTCAGTACAAGATGTAGATACGACGAGTGCAATACATACCTCAGTATAGTTGCGGGAACAAAATACTGAGGTGCAATCAAGAGACGAGCGCGATACAAATATCTGCGAGGATGCTTAGGTAACGAGTCCGGAGGATTAACGTGCGGAGAACAGAACGAGTTCGGAGGATTAACGTGCGGAGAAGAGAAGATGAGAAGCACTAAATAACGCATGGTACGATGGTGCAAGATAACAGATAACAAGATAAAGCAAGAGAAGTAAGTGACTCAACGTATCAAGCTCTCGATGCTAACACACCCCCTCACCGAGGTACCAGCTGCAACTCAGTGGACTGCTTGAGGAACAATGGACGTGGGAGGGGTTTGGTCAGGATGTCGGCAATGTTCCTATGGGAAGCTAACCAGAGAGGAAGGAAAAGGCCCTTTTCGATGTACTCGCGAATAAAGTGATAGCGAATGTCGATATGTTTTGAGCGAATGTGATTCTTCGCTTCCTTCGATAGCGAGATGGCGCCGGTGTTATCCATGTAAAGGATGATTGGGAGGACAAATGATACGTGAAGTTCGGTGAACAGCGACTTGAGCCAGATACCTTCCTGTAAGGCGTGAGTGACCGCCATATACTCCGCTTCGGTGGAGGAGAGAGCATGCGTCGTTTGCTTCTTCGACACATGCGCAATAAGGCCTCCTGCAAAGAACCACGCGTATCCGGAGATGGAGAGATGGTCATCGGGCGAACCTGCCCAGTCGGCATCACAATAACCGTGCAGCCCTTCATCAGCACGTGCACCCCCATAATGAGAACGTAAGTTCACAGTGCCGCTGATGTAGCGGAGGAGTCGCTTAGCAGCAGCGTAAAAGCGAGGTGAAGGCTGAGCGCAGTGCTGGGCTAGTGTGTTAACGGCGAATGCGATGTCTGCGTGTGTACAAACAGCTAGGTAAAGCAGTTCACCTACTATCTTACGAAAGCGAGTGGGAAGATTGGGGATCTCGTCATAAGTGTCCGTGTCGCGTCCGAAGGGGTTCTTTGGGTCTAGAGGAAGTTGTACGGGATGGCAGTCGAGGAGATCATATTCATCAAGGAGGTATGTAATATACTCTCCTTGATGCATCCATAAGTCACGGGAGGCACGACGGCGTTCGAATTGGATTCCTAGGAATTTTTGAACGGGACCTAAGTCTTTGATCCCGAAGCGTTGAGCTATGCGTCCCTTGACGTAGGTGAGGAAAGGCTTTGAGTTTGAGGTCCCCATTCCGTCGTCAACGTGCCAACCGACGATGCAGAAGATATGACCGGTAGAGCTGGAAGTTTTGTCGTAAATGAAGACGGCGTGATCAACTGCACAACGAGTGAAGCCGAGTTCTGTCATCACTGCGCGTACTTGCTCGTACCACTCCATAGCGGACTGCTTTAGTCCGTAGATCGTCCGGAGCATGAGCCATACCATTAGAGCCCAGTCCCCTTCCTCGAAGCCCTTTGGCTGACGCATGTAAATTTCCTCCTTCAGGATTCCCCATAAGAACGCACGCCGTGCGTCAAACGTGTCGAGCTCCCAGTCGTGGCGGCATGCGAGTGCTGCGATGAGGCGAACTGAAGCAGTCTTGATCACTGGAGCGAAGGTTGCGCCGTAGTCGACACCGGGAACTTGGGAAAATCCTTGAGCGACCAATCGAGCCTTCTGGATAGGACCTCCTTTATTGTCCTCTTTAAACTCTAAAACCCAGCGATTTCCTATCGCTTTGCGCCCCTCAGGTAACTTCGTCATCTTGTAAACACCCATTTCCTTCATGGTGGCAAGCTCGGCCTTCATGGCCGCAAGCCAGTGTGCGTGATCTGACCGTTTCATCGCTTCTTCGTAGGTTGCGGGGGGAATCGACATGTCATAGTCTGGATTGAGTGGGTCTCGTTTACGATTGCTGCGCAGCGCGACATTGACTTGTTCCTTGATGCAGGCATTGGCCATGACTTCTGGTACGTCAACATTTGGCTCGACGTCTACGAGGTCTTAACCACCATCACCGCCAGGAGCTGGACTAGTCACCCCCTCACCGAAAGGAGGCGACACCCCCTTGGTCTGTGCACCATGTTCTGCACGCATGTTGCGTAAGCTTTCAAGACGCGCCTTCGAGGACGCAATCTCATCAGCGTACGCTTGGCCGGCCGCAGTGCGGACCTGAGAGCGGGCAGAACGACGAGGTGGGACAGGAAGTGCGGGAGGAGCCGAGAGAGGTGTAGGTACAGCGGGCGGGGGAGGAGGAGTGGCAGGTTCAGCAGAATCAGAGTCGGAATCACTGAGGTCGTTCGCTATGGAGGGAAGATTCTCATCGAAGATGACGTCGCGAGCCGTGAAGAAAGTCCCAGAGTCTCTGTCACGAAGACGGTAACCCTTCGTCCCCTCGGAATACCCCATGAAGACTGCGTGACGCGAATGAGGGCCGAGTTTAACCTGAAGTTCTGATGGGATACGCGCGAAGCATCGAGAGCCGAACACCCGTAAGTGGGACAAGTCAGGCTTGCGACCGTTGAGGACTTCGTATGGGGTGAGGCCTGGCGCCAAAGTGGATGACTCACTGCGGTTCCAGAGGTAACAAGCAGTCAGTGCTGCCTCACCCCAGAGTGTCGCAGGCAGACTGGCAGTCTGAAGCATGGCGAGGATGCGACCTTCAATGGTGCGGATAGCACGTTTGGCCTTACCATTCTGTTGGTGGGCGTATGGCGCTGACAATTGGCGCTCGATACCTGCAGCCTGAAGCGCCTGAGTGAAGGACGTGCTTATGAACTCCCCACCGTTATCACTACGAAAGACCTTAACCCTCCCTCCAGATTGGTTTTCCCAGCGCTTGCGGACGATCTCCCAGGCATCTAGCGCCTGGTCCTTGGTGGCGAGCAGCTGTAAGTTAAGTAGATTGCTGTGGTCGTCCAAGAAGATGATGAAGTGGTGTTTGCTGTGGGGGGTTGCAACAGGAAACGGTCCACAGAGGTCTGAGTGCACTAAATCAAGAATGTTGGAAGCCTTCGGAGTAGACGAGGGATGGTAGGGTTTGCGTGGATGTTTGGCCATAATGCACGGCTCACAGGTGTGCAGTGGCTGAGACGCATCAACTTTGGTGCCGGTAGAAAAACGACTTAGGCGTTTCACAGCCTCACCGCCAGGATGACCAAGCCTTGCATGCCATAAGTTCCATGTCAATGGAACCTTGGCAAAAGCCGAGATTTCGACATGAGGCGATGGCGTGGAAGGCAAAATAAACTTTAAGTCTAAAAATACCAAGTTTCCCATCATCGGCACGTCACCTAGCTTCTCGCCTCGATAGACAAGTTGGCACCGGGGAGGCTCGGGTAAGAAATGACATGCCCATCCCTTCTTCACCATTCTCCCCACTGACAGCAGGTTGATCATTGCCCCGGGGGCATGCAGACACTCGCCAAGTCGGATGCGCTGAGTGCGCCCACCAATGGTGAGATCCGCGACACAATCCCCCCGACCGGAGGTGACAAGTTTGCCGTGGTTTGCAGTCTTAACCGTGACCTGGGTGCTCGTATTGTAAGTCCAAAAGAACTTCTTGTCCATGATGAGCGTTGATGTGGTCCCGGAATCTAGGATTGTCGGCAACATTTGACTGGCGATGCATGCCAAGTCATCCTCCTTCGGCATGGACTCAGGGATGAACTCCTCGATTGTGGCGCAGGACCAGTCTCGATGGTGAGTGGATGAGGTAGCGAGAGCTGCCGTCTCGGTGTATGGCGGCGCTGAGGTGGAGTCCTTTGGCTCTGTTGCTGCTGCCGCTACATCTTTCTTTTTGCCTCCAGTGCGCTGACTCCAAGGAGCCTTCCCCTCCATTCCCCCTCCAGGCTGTAGACAGTGGTCTCGGTCGTGCGTTAACGACCGAGGGAGGCCATTGCACACTGGGTTCTCGCATGGCACCCCCTTGGGGTTGTTCTTATGGATCCGTACACCTGTCGCCGGATTGACTACGCGTTGCTCATTCAAGCGTTGAGAGAAGTTGGCGGCCGCGTTGGCATACTCCGATCCGGGTTTCGCCTGGAGTTTCAGCTTCCCGTTCTGACGGTTTGCCTCTTCTGTGAAGGACGTTGCTACCTCTTCGAAAGTGAGTTTCGGTGACGTTGTAGTAGAAGTGGAGGTTGACGATGTGGATGGGGCGATCTTATAGGCATTCATGGTGAGACTACGAAAGACGATCCATTGTGGGATGTCTGGGAGTCCGTTGAGGAGCATGAAGATGCTTTCTTCTTCGGTGAATGTAACGCCCATCTCCGCAAATCTTCGACGACCGTTCTCAAATACTCCGAGATAACGGGCTGCGTCCTCCGCATCTTTAAGTCTTTCTGCGAAGAGTTGAGAGCGAAGTTCAAATTGAGAGGTAACGTCTAGACGAGCGAAACATTTCTGTAGGACTTCCCACTGCTGACGGGCCGTTAGCCTCTCGCCAAGCACGTTCTGGACGATGGGGGACAACCTCCGGCCAATGATGGCCTTGGTTTGTGCGTCCTCCTTTATCCACTCTCTTATGCTGATGGTTTCTGCCGCTGTAGGTGTTGCTGGAACGGCTGCTACGGGTGCTGCGCTAGCGTACTTGGCGAGATCGAGTGGGTCGGTTCCACTGCTGCAGTGGTTCCACAACCCTTCCCCTGCTAACGCTAGTTCCACTGCCCGTCGCCAGCTCGGATAGTTTTCTGATCCTGTTAATTCAGGAATATGGTCGAATTTTCCCATCGTTCACGAGGGGGGAGGTTCGTATGCAAATTCGTCGTTCAATTCGTTAAATGAACGTGAGTGCCTTGCTGCTTTGTATTGTCGTCGATTGAGCTGATTATAGCTCAGGGCTCATAACCTGATAATACTAGCGAAGGCTCAGTATAGTTGCGGGAACAAAATACTAAATTGTCAGTACCTAGCGAAGGCTAGTGTACGAGTCAGTACAAGATGTAGATACGACGAGTGCAATACATACCTCAGTATAGTTGCGGGAACAAAATACTGAGGTGCAATCAAGAGACGAGCGCGATACAAATATCTGCGAGGATGCTTAGGTAATGAGTCCGGAGGATTAACGTGCGGAGAAGAGAAGATGAGAAGCACTAAATAACGCATGGTACGATGGTGCAAGATAACAGATAACAAGATAAAGCAAGAGAAGTAAGTGACTCAACGTATCAAGCTCTCGATGCTAACAAGTAGGAGTGCCGTTTGGCGTTTTTCGCTGTGTTTCTGGTGCGATGTCTTTGCTTCTTCGTCTTGTCTCGTGCTTGGGCCTTCATTCATCTTTGTCCTCGTTCTAGCCTGCTACTTCCGCTCCTCCAGTGCTGTTTGTCCTGCAAGCAGCGTTTCCTTGGTGTGCGGAGTGGTTTTGAATTAGTTTTTGCGTTTTGTAGGTTGGGTTTGATTGGGTTGTGGGTCGCGGGCGTATTATTCTGTAGTATATAGGCTATATGTGAAAGAGTGAGCTTTTTATATGAGCGGGATCTCACTGAATGTCGCTTTGAAGCGTCCTGTACTGTTGATGAAACGCATAAGCGGTTTAGTTGCTTCTTCTGACACTAGGAGAAAGGAGATGGAGGAGGCTCAACGACGTAGGACATTAGAGAGTATATGACGTTCGCGGACGTATTGGGGGCAATCAAGTAGGTAGTGGTGGATGGTTTCGTTTGTACCAGGGCATATGGGACAGTGTGGGGTTGCACTCTTTCCGAGATGGTGTAGATGGTAGTTGAGGGGTACATGGTGGGTGCAGAGTTGAGTGTATATGCTGGTCTGTCGACGTGGACTGAGGGCTACGAGGCGGAGAAAGTTCTTGGATGGCATGGTGGGGTCGATCGCGTTGGTTCTGGCGTATCTGGGTGAGTTTTTCTCCAGCGTTTCTGTAGGGTGTCCTCATGCCACTGTTTCAGGGCGGATATACTGTCTGGCAACGGACCATCTTGAAGGAACTTTGGGAGTCTGTGTTTGGCGCTTGATTCGTTGGGGCCCTTTGCTGCCTCTTTTGCTGCTGCGTCAGCGAGTTCATTACCTATCACTCCTTTATGTCCTGGTATCCAACGGATTGTTAGATTGAAGTCGCTTCCGTGATGCTCTCTGCATAGCGCGAGCTCTCTTGTTAGTCTGCGGAAATGTTCTACTAAGTATCCGCCCAATTTCGCAATATGACTCTCACCGGATTGGATGGCTGCACGATTATCTATGAAGATGGATGCCGGATAGGTGACATTGCGTTCTGTCGCTAGGAGTTTGGCAGCTAGCGTGAGTCCAACCACTTCTGCTTCGTATATGGTGTGTACTTTGTTTGATCCTAGGTGATACTTTAGTGTGCGGGGTGCTTGCCCTTCCCGCAGTAGAACTGCTGCCGCTCCTATGCCTCCGTTATGTCCAGAGCCGTCAGTAAAAATTTGTATCACATCCTTGAGTTCTTGCTGTTCTTTGATGGCTTGCTTCGCTTTCGGTGTGATATGATTTTTGACGATGTTTCTTTGACTGGCATTTAGGCGTAGGATAGGGTCTAACATTTCCGTTTCACTTGGGAGGATTTGGAATGTAGCTAGGAGGTCGTGTAGCGACATGCGGTGCCTTTGTATGTTCCGGTGTCGGACTATGTGCTTCAGGAGGGGTTGTAGAGGGTGGCGGTCTGGTAGCGTAGCTAGGTGGAGAGCGGAACGGTGACATATTCTCTGGAGGAGAAGGGGGATGGGGGGGAGGTTCGAGTGTGCATCTAGGGTGTCAGTAGCTGTTGATCTCATTGCTCCTGTGATGCTCAGTGTCGCGATACGTTGTACCTTAGCTAGTTTTCGGGCCACTCCCATAGATCCTTTCCGAGGCGAGCCTGTATACGATTTGAAGGTTGGACGGAACCATATATCCGCTCCGTAGGTGTACTTGGGGATGGCTACCATAATATATAACTTACACATGAGATTGGCTGATACTCCGTTGGTGGGCTTGGCAAGACGGCGAAGTTGGAGGACATATTCGACTCCCTTAGCGATTGCGTGACCTGTGTGATATTTCCACGTTAGTTCCTGATCAACGAGCAAGCCGAGGAAGCGGTGATGCTCAGTGGGGTTGATTGTGGTGTTTTGTATAACTAGTGGAGGGCGGTGACGGGTTTTGCTGCAGGTGAAATCTATTAGGGCGAATTTGTTAACTTCAAATTTTGAGTTGTGATCTTGAGACCATTGGAGTGCTCCGTTGCGTCATTCCATCATATCTTTCAGGGTGCGGTGGGTGGCTTCGAACGTTGGGCCTATGGTGATGAAGGCCGTGTCGTCGACGAAGGCTAGGGCTGTTTCCTGTTTGCAGGGGTTAGCTATGTCTACAAGGTCAGCAATGTCTACAAGGTCAGCATTATATATCAAGTAGGCTATCATAGATAAGGGGTCTCCTTGACCGATTCCGTTCCGAACGTCTATCCATTTTGAAGTTGAGTCGTTGAAGCGTAGTTGCGTGCATCGTCCTGTAAGCATTCTGACTGTGAAATCGACTATTTCTGGGGGGAGCCGTCTTTTCTTCATGTTGTGAGCGAGCCGGTCAGTTACTGCATTGGGGAATGCGCCTTCGATGTCCAGGAAGAGTATTGAGGCAACTTTGTTGTTACGCCACGCGTTCTTGACAGTAGCTTCTAGGAGGTGTAGGGAATCTGTTGTGGTGCGGCCTGGGCGTCCCCCGAAGTGCGTATTTGGGAGGAGGTTGTGTTGCTCTAGGATACGTGTGACTTGTTCTGCTATTAGGGCAGTAAGTAGCTTGCAAGTGGTATTAATTAGGGCAATGGGACGATACACTTTTGGGATGGTGTAGTCGGTCTTTCCTGGTTTGCGTAGGACTACGGTCGTGAACTCTCGCCATGGGTCGTAGTATGTTTGGAGGGTGAAGACTGCGTTGAATAGGCATAGGAGGTAGGGGACGAGGAGGTGTTGCGCGCATTTAAATACTATGTTACATATGCCGTCGGGTCCGGGAGCTTTATACGAGCTGGTGTTGTTGATGGTGCGAATGAGCTGTGCTGCCAGGATGGGAGCGAAGGGGGTGACAGGTTCTGGATAGCTGAAGTTAGTAGGGACTGAACTGGTGAGAGGAGGAGGCGGAAAGAATGCTTCAGCTAGGGCTATACTCTTATCTTCATTTGTGATAGCTTCTACTTGGTTGCTGTTGGCGTCTTTGGTCTTTAGGGCAGGGATACTTGTTCTTCCTCCATTGCCATAGGGCTTCATCACGATTTTGTTGGCCGTGTAGACGCTTTCTTGATTGAGTTCTTCGAGGAAGCTGATCCAGTGCTCTTGCTTGGTCTTGTGGATGGCTTCGGTAGTTAGGTTGCGGAATTTATGATGTTCTTCATGTATAGGGTGGTCAGGTAGGCCTCTCATCTTATACGATTCTGCACTTAGCTGGTCTTTCTGTTTTAGCATCTTTGTGAGCTCCTTCGTCCACCATCGTTTGGCGTGAGGGGATGGCTTCGTTTTGGGGACTTTGTTGGCTATGGTACATTTAAGGGCTTCACTAAGATTGGCGGCGGCCGTTTGAAACTGTTCTTCTGAGGTGATGAGTGCTGGGGGAGGGTATGCACTGAGGTGACGGGCGAGGGAGCTATTGAATTCTTCCCAGTCAACTTCGCAGTAGTTGACTGTTGTGGCTGTTGAGGCACGTGGGACTTCTAAATCTAGGGAGCTAATGATGGGAACATGGTCAGTACACGGCGGTCGGCATCTAGGAGTAGTATTGCAGATAGTGAACGAATCTAGCGTATGGGATGTGCAAAATATATTGTCTGGTCTTGTCCAGTTGCCGCTGCTTGAGGATTGGAGCGTCGGGGTGTGTTACAGGCATCCGTAACACCTACAGGAGCCCCAGCCCTGCCTACGCCAGCCCCCGCTCTGCTAGACTCCCCACGTGGCAGTGCGCCGCCCACACTTAGAAAGACAGCGGTCTGGACCGCTGTGACGCCGCCCCTGGCGCTGTGATGCCGCCCCTGGCGCTGTGACGCCGCTCCTGGCCTAGACGGCCTTGTACCTGATCCATGAAGGCTGTGCGCCTCATGGTCACCCTAGATCAGCGCATGTATACCACATGTCGCTTCATGAAGATCCGAAGCGCCCTTGGCGCCTCATGGTACTTATGCGCAGTCGCACTTGGCACTGCATGCTTGATCAGAGGTTAAGCCTCATGTACCTTATCTGACCTCATGTCTTGTTATCATAGATCCTAGATATACTATAGATTACAGACTGAGCTAGAATACTTACATGTAGCACATATAAGTAGACAGATTATTGTACTTAGACTTTACTTTAATCTACTAGGTTCATCCCAGAACTTGTTCAGCTAAGCCTCCCAGCTCAGCTGCCTAAGACTGCACTTCTAAGTCGCTCCCCGCTTCTTAGCCGTATCCGCTAGCCCTGTATCTTGACGAGCGCCGTCTTACCGAGATCACCGGAGGAACCCTTGACGTTCCGTCAAGCCGAGAACCACCCTCAGCTTCAGTAGACTCACTCGAGTCGTCGCTGAGAAGACCTATCCTAGTTCGCACACGCCGACCGACGGTCAGCGTAACAGGGTGTTCTTTGGAAGAGCCATCTGTAAATCGTAGTCGGCCATCAGATTAATAATGTTTTGTGCGTTTTCCTGAGCGTCTGGAGGTGTGCAAAGGTGTATGTTGCGGTCTTCCTCCCAGAGTGGGTGATGTGCATTGAAGTCGCCCATTAAAATTATGTGGTCTCCGGTGGTAGGGCGGATAGTGCGTATCTCCCTTTCTAGATATTCCGAGATGGCTGGAATGACTTCTCGTTTCTTGCAGTCGTCGTAGATGTTGATGATGGTGAGTTTGCCGAAGGGTCTGCTGAGCTGAATTATCACTACGTCTGATGATGGGAATGGTAGTTGTCGCCAATTGTTGGAGTTGAGTCATTTGTTGATGAGGGTGATTGCGCGTGGTCTGTTGGGATTAGTATATCTGTTTGAGGGGTATATAACGTTCCATCTCGGAGTTGCCTTAGTGTTACCTAGAAAGTCTATACAGGGTTCCTGGATTACGACGATAGCTTGTTCTTTTGCCGTGAAAGGGCCGCTAAGGATGCAGTGTTGGGCGGTGTCCGATTTGTTTAAGTTTTCTTGCCAGATTCGTAGTCTTACTGTTTGTTCATTGGGTGTCCTAGACATAGAGGGAATTAGTGGAGTGTGCTGGCATTACCGAACATTGTCATTGGGAGTTGTGTTGATGAGATGAGAATCCTAGGGGCAGGTTTAGGTATGAGCCTCTGGTGTTACGGCTTCCTCTGGGGGGAAAGTGTCTCTTGAGCGTGTCTTGCGTGTGTTGAGGGGGTTCCGAATATTCCGGTGTGGGTTCCTTCCTGATGAACGGTTTGGCTTTGGAGGGTGCTTGAACTTGAGTCCATGTGTCATCGGTAGGGAAGTAGGGCATTGTGTTTTCGGATTGTCTGGCGTCGAGGTCTGCGCATTTGCGGATGAATGTTGGGCAGGATCGGTCCCAGCTTGCGTGGTCTTCAGATTGACAGGAAGTGCATACCGTGCTTGATTTGTCCATGCATTCACTAGTTCTGTGTGGTCCCGAGCAGTTAGCGCAGACATCACTGTGAGAGATACATTCCTTTGCAATATGACCATAGTGTTGGCATTTCGCGCATCGTATGGGTTCACGTTTGTTCTTCTTGACTTGGAGGCGGTATTTGTTGAGAGTAATGCCGTCTCGGATGCTAGTGTTAGCTATGTTCAGGTCATTGAATGATGCCATGATGTGAGCGACCCTTTGGGTGTTGTTGCGTTTTTCCGGGGGCTTGACCCAGCGTGCAGATGTTAGAACACCTTGGCTCCAGTTGTTCTCTTGTTCAAGGTTGTCGATGTGTTCTGGGTTTCCTGGATTGAAGGTTAGTGGGACAAATTGGATTATTACCTGGTATGCGTGATCTTTGATGGTAGCCGTTGGGTCTAGTGCTTTGAGGAACTTTTTCTTGATTTCCGGTTTCTTGAGGTGTTGCGCTCCATTTGCTGTCAACATTTCAATAACTGTACCTCCATTCCTGAACTGGTTGATTGCGCGTATTTCTAATGATGGGGAGTCCTGGGTGGATATGGTCTTGATTGCTTTGTTGATGAGGTCAACTAATTGCGCGTGTGATACTTTGCCTGGGGCAAGTTGACTGTCCTTGCTGATATCGATTAAGATTTGGCGGGCTTTGATGGCGTCTCTGGCTGCTCTTTGGGTCATTAGAGGGTCGGTGTTGGTGTCGAGTCCCGTGAGTAGTGCCTTCTTGTAGTTACCTTGATTGTTTGCTTCTTTGACTTGCGTGGTTAGTGTAGTGACAGCTTCTTGCATCTTTTCAAGACGTGAATCTATTGTTGCTGAGTCTATGATTCTGTCAGCAGTGTTCCCAGAGAGGTTCAATGAGACGTCAGTGATCTTAGCCTGTGTCGTTTCAAGCTTTGATGCGGATGATGTGATGTTCTCCGAGGTGTCTTGTAGCTTTGCAATTTGCGGAGTGATGGCGGTTAGAACCAGTTTAGCTACTTTGTCTGCCATTTCTATTTTGGCCACTTCTTCGAGTAGAAAAGCTACTGCTCTTATCGCATTCTGTGCTGGGAGAGTCATTCCTGGGAGCTGCGTGATGTGGAAGAGAATGTCTGAAAGGTTGTCAACGGAGTACAGTTTGCCGCTGATGGCCATTGCCGTCTGAGTGAGATAGTTCTGAGCGCTCACTATGTCCTTGACTTCACTATTCGAAGCTATAATCTCGTTTACCGCTAGTCTTGAGGATGACCTCGTTGGCGGTGTACTTGTCTTTTGGGGTCCTTTAGGGTTTAGCGGCATTGTGAGGCTTTTGTTCTTTTCTTATGTTTTTGTTGGTTTGTGATGATTTTATGGGTCTAGCGTATATGTACTTTAAAGAAGGAAGCAGAGATATTAAGAGAATTTGAAATGGGACGGCAATGACGCCGTCTCCGCTGTTGGGCGGTTAGCTAGCTGTTTTGGACGGTTTTTCGGGGTCTTAGTCGGGGTGCCACTTGGTACGGAACCAAGAGGCGATAGAGTACTGTTTTGTGCATAGTACATACCGTCGAAGTACTTCATTCGCGCCGTCCAAATATAACTTCCACCACACACTCACGCGATCGACTCAACAGGCTAGTACTGCTTCCACATCCGATGGGCTTGTCCATTATTGTCCTTCGAGAAGGGCGAGCTTGAATAATAATTGGAATGAACTGCGGGCGGCTTCACCCGGATTCCTGAGTTCCTACCAAATAGTAGAAAAGCTTGTTATGACTCATGAGAGAAAAAATCGGACTGCATCCGCTGCAGGTACGCGCCTCAGTGAGTGTTCTGGACAGGACCAGTACCGATAAAGCTTCGAACGAGAGTACGTTTTGATAGCACGATTTTCTGCTCTTTCCTGAAGAATCTAACTTCGAGTTGAATTGTTGTGTAAGAATTGCAAGCCTCGGCCCACCAGGGAATGCGAACTCTAGATCCAAGAATGCATGGTGCACTAGAACATGTACGTATGAACGGTGTGAGAGGTCGAGACTCGAGTTGGTGTTCTACGTGAGTTTGTGCTTATATAAGCATCGCGCAGAAGGTTCAAATCACTTCATCAAGACGCGATAAACCGCGTATCATTTTCTAAAGCATAGGCTAGGTAGGTATCACAATTCAAATATTCATCAGCAGTCGAAACGTTGACGAGCTATACGCACGATTCACGCAGGCTAGCTGAATTCATAAGATAGAAGGAACGACCATCTTCATTTCACCACGATCGAGGACAATGGCTCAATCGTTACCTCCGGAACTATGGTCACATATCTTTGGTCTGGCCGCGGATGAGGATACGATATTCTATCCTGGCCTTCCAACATCCATGACCCAGTCTTCTTGGGCACGTTCTCTGGTTACGGATTGGCAACTAAGGACGCCTCGGGACTTGATCAACATGGTCCAGCGCAGGAGCTATGCTACCAAGAAGGTGTGTCGCGTTACAAAAAACAGACACTCATTTCTCATTGTAATCCTCTGATAGTCGATTATATCAACGTGCCGATCATGGCGTTGTCTCGGCCTCGAGTTCCTCGTCCGCTATTTATTCTTCAATGACCCTTCGAAGCTCCGCTCTCTTACTGTCCTTCTCACTTCCAATCCCTCGCTAGGATGGTGGACACGCCGTTTACATATTACTCACTTTCTCTACGAGCGCGGTCCCTCCCTCGACGATTTCGAAGCCGCCCTCACAACTGTACTCACCCAGACTCCCAACCTAGAGATTTTCATTGTCGATTGGCCTCTATCAAGGGCATTTGGTTCCATTGCAGACACGCTGGGTACGCATTGCAAGAACTTGCGCACTGCTCATTGGCACGTCCCTGCCGAACTCCTTCCAAAGGTCATCTGGGCATTAGATGCCCTCCCACTCCTAGTTTCACTTGCCGTCGAGTTCGATGCACCACTCAAGGATTGTGACATGCTCACCTTGGGAAGTGCACAAGATGTTAAGCTCCACCTCCCGAATCTTCAGCAGCTCATCTTGCGTGGTTACTCTGCCGAATTCATTGAACAAGCCAGCGGTTGGAGCCTCCCTCTTCTACGCAGCTTTTCCTTTGATTTTGGCAACAAGCGTGAAGACGTTCCCGATGTCCTACCCTTCCTCGGTACCCATGGTACCAGCCTGCTCTTCCTTGACCTCGACTGCATCCCAGCACTTGATATCCGCACAATACTAGACCTATGCCCTCTCCTCACCGCTTTCTCTTTCAATCTTGACTGGAAGATACCACCTATCGCACAGAATGCTGACACAGGAGATGGATCAGTCGTTCTCACTAATCGTCCACACGAGCACATCGCACACATTGGGCTCCATGGGTTGCTTTTTGCGTTCGGAGTGGGCCTTGCTAGCGCTTATGCCACCCCTGACCCTCTTAGCGCTCTCCTTGTGCAGCGTACGAATGACAAGAATTTTGCAGCGCTCACTAAAGCGAGTTTCCCTCGACTCGAACGAGTGCGCGTGTTGAGTCCGACAGTGCTCACGGACCTAGAGCGTGCGGACGGGCCGCAAGGGGGTGGGATGGAGCGCTGGGAGAGGTGGGCAGGAATGTGCGAAAGAAAGAGTATCCGTCTGGAGGACTGCACAGGTGCACTATTGGGTACATTACCTCAAGAAGAGGATGAGGACGAGGATGAGGTTGAGGAAGATGAATTTCTGGAAGAGAATGAGTACTCTTATACGGACGATGAGGAGCCGGCCAGACCGGGTGGAGTGGGTTTATCAGAACTGAGGGCACTGCTGGAAGAATGTAGGAGGATGAGCGAAGAACGTGAAGACCCGCCATTTGCATTGACGTATCGATGACTTTGGGACATCGGTGTTTTGTTCTTACTTTATACCTATTCCCACTGGACATGTGTAAGATCGCTGTTCATATAGCTTATTCCAATAGTAGTTCATTATTATCTTGGTCCGAGAAAATGCTATCCAAATGGGCGGCTAATGTCATGACGCCCTGTCATGTGCTTTCCCTTCTGGAGTCCGTGCCTTGAATGTCCCTCTACGTGCAACGTCCTCCACAATCCTTCTCGCTCGATCTACAAAAATGCTCTGGTCTCCCGGAAGCCTTTCGCGACCTACCCACCGAATTCAAACCGTGAGCTTTACTACATTGAAAATCTGAGGAAATGCAACACCCACCTACAATCGCCCAGTTGCGCGTGCTAGGTATCCGGAGCGTGTCGCACTCGATCTTCCAGCCCAACCACCGGCTCAAACGCGCAAGCCATATGCGATAGGCCGAGTATTGAGACTTGTGTGTGCCCTCAGCGCCCATACCGAGGCTGGAAATGAAGACAGCTTCATCCTCGGCCTCGCTTGACACCACACCAGCGGCAGCGTCAAGCGATTCATCGTCAGAGAAATCGAGCGCTGACGCCGCAGACGAGCGAGTAAACCTCTCATCGAACATCCATGCACAGCAGGGTATGGAGAGGTACCCACTCGCACCCGTGAGTGTTGCCAGTACAGGGAGCCATGGTGTTAATTCGTCTGCGTGGTTTCCGATGAGGAATACTCCGGGCTCCCAAAGGAATTTCTCTTCATCGTTGCTGCTGTCTGGGGAAAGAAATTGAGTAGGGTCAAGTGCGTGCACCTTTAAGGCTGCCCGTGACGAGTCGGGGTAATGTGCCCAGGAAGTCCGTGCGCGGAGATCGATACCGTATCCTGAATAGCCCTCGGACGAGAGAATATGTGTCAACAAGCCATTGCCACAGCTACATAGAAATGATGAACGATGAAAATAAATAAATAGATAATGACACAGGCAAACTCACCCAAGATCAAGGAAGCCTCCAGATGGACGAGGCCAGGATGTCCATCGTAAATCACGCAGCTCCTTCACGTCGGCTAAATCAGCTGAAGCAGCAAACATGTCCTTCCAGAAAAGCATAAGAAATGTTGCGATGCCAATGTCCTAGGCAAATGAGCTGATATCAACTTTATACAGAAGGCATACACACCTCGAACACATGCTTCAGGGGATCGGTGGTCTCCCTCCATGTGTTTACTATCCCTTTATGGCGCTCACGCATTTTGAGATATACGTCTTGATATATTTCTCGGGGTATGAGGACATCATGTTGTACGCGCTTCTGATAATGAGTGAATGCACCCCAAAGGTAACGGTGGAGTGTGTCAAGGAGTGCAAGTGCCGTACGATAGAGGCGACTGTTGGGGTCGGTAGGCGTGCCTGGGAGTGGAATAACTTCAATGCGCAGTGCCGATTGTGCAGAAGCTGATTCTGAAGTTGTGGTGATGCTGGAAGGGATGAACCGGAAAGCAAGATGTGACACCGTAGGATGATAGTAGGGCAGGCTCTCTCCTTCGGGTACAAGTGGTGTAAGGACCAACATGGACGGAAGGCCCGCAAATTCACCGGTTTCAAAGGCGTAAAGCGTACAGTGCTGCTCTAGTCCTGAGTCTCTACCCGGCCTACGCGGTAGCAGCTTTCGATGAACATTGCGTACAGCGTGATATCCCTCCAGACATGGAGCAGACGTTGGGATGGTGGTATCGGAGTCTGAGATGGTCTCTGAGCGCAAGATCAATGTCGAATTGTACTCTGGGTGATGAATCAATTGTGAAACAGCCGCCTCGAACTGTTGGAGTAAATCAGATCAACAAAACTAAAACCACATAGCCCGTAGACTGCGCACCAATTCAAGCGGGACATCTACAGGACAGCTAATCAACGACTGGAATCTAAAGTGCGAAGGATTGGAATCTGAATTGCGCAGCGACGGTACGTCATGATGAAGCCGGTGGACATCACTGACACCTGATGAATTTGAAGGATTGAATCTTGGTCGCTGAACTGAGGGTGCCGTAGCCATATGTATGGCGAAAATTGGCAAGTGCTATAGCGCTATACAATGACTAGTCGTAAGTGATCGTGGCACTGATCAAGCATTACGCATTATGCATGGAGATTATCAAGACGATAGCTGAGCGCTGAGCTGGTAATAACGTCTTCAACAAAGTCCTGGAGTAACTCCTGGTGACTCCTGATTAAAAACTGTCCGTGACTCGAATTGGCAAATTGACTTGCGCAACTTTAATCACGTGAATTACCCCCAGGCTGAGCGCTGAGCAGTGCTAGTGACACCTGAGACGAAGCCAACAAAGTGCTATTGGCAGATGCAATACATATCCTGAGAAAAATTGTACCTCTGTTGAACCATTTCTTTATTGTGCAGATAGCGGACAATTTTATAATAAAACCATGAGCGTGCATAAGGATCAATTGTTTGAACTAAATTCAAACTATGTTAGCTAAGCATAAGGAAAATTGGTCCAAGAATCTGGATACGTCGCAGATTGACTTAATTTGCTAAATGTGTAGACGGCTGTGAAATTGCCTCAGATGTTGCAACTGGCTGTGCATATTACATATGATATATTTGAGGGAAGATTTAGGAACAAATCACATATCAGGCGTGAAATCTGCCTCAGTAATTCACCCGAAATCAAATTCATAATTGTATTATTATATACTGAGACAACAAATTCAAAACCAATTTGGAAATATGTCACAAAATATGTACTAGTGGGGCACTGAGTTCCCCGCCTATTGCCCCACTAGTACTAACAACAATATTACCATGTTACCATATTGCAAAAAAAATGTTAAAGAAAACTGATGCCAACAAGGTTTTGTTCCCTAAGTTTGATTCGGCAGCCACTCGCCACTTGCTGACTGGGCGTGGGATAGTGGCAATACCCAGGCTGAGTTCCATTCACTATATAGGCCTCTAAACCTTATACAATTGTTTTTCTTCTTTTCCCTCATCGTCTAGTACTTTCATTACACAAAATTGTACTATAGGACTTACAGACTTTATGTAGACATCCCCGACACCCACGTTAGTGGGGAAGGGCTTTGTCGACCTCAAATATTTTCCCATGTGTCTGGAAATATTCCCACTCTGCGAGCACTCGCGTCAGCTTACATACAAGCACCTGCAAAACAATGATCACTCCCAACCTTCTCCAACTCTGAATCACTTTCTCCACGTCTAGTGCCGGCCCAATGAACCTCTTCTTTTTCATTGCCTTCCTTATCGGCCCTTTTTGGTATCTGAGGTCAACATCTGCCTCTTCTTTGAGCGTCCTGCCTTGTGCTTTTGACACTCCGACACAAACACAACTTCCGAGCTCGCAGCCTCACACTCAACAGATCTACTTCTTGCCATACCTGTTCAAAGAACATCCTACGTTGGTGAGTGTCATTATAGATTTGCTCGAACTTCCTACAGGCCTCGTGGAACTCCGCATATTCTTCGCCTTGTACCTCTTAATTTTACCTCTCACTCCTTGCTCACCCAGTGTAGGGTTAGGGTTATTCCAAATAAGGAGATCCGTCCCAGGACGTCCCTAATCTAGGGTTAGGTTCTTGTTTCATACAATGGTCCGCTGTGCTTCGACTTTGAGAGTACATCTTTGGAATTTTATGTGAGATTGCTGGCTAAGTGGTAACCCGATTTGTCAGATACTGACCTGACATGGAGTGGAAGTAAGAACCAAGTGAATACGTTGTCGGTGCGGTTACTGATCATCATGCAGATGTACTTAAGGAATGGTTCTCTGCAAAGAAAGGAAGAGAGCGTGCAACTGCGTCATCTGACGAGAAAGGTCTGTGATGTCCTCGGTGGTGGCAATCATGCACTGACTCAAAGGACAGAGGTCGGGGAATGGAGGATGAAAGACATGCCCGACCCTCAGGGTCACCTCTGGACAGTGATGGATCTCTACAATGTGGACGATGTGCCTGTTGTGGTACCCATAGGATTCAACTCCGCCGTAAGGATCGTTTGTTGAAGGTGTTCAACCACCACTGTGCTTGTGGTATTATCACGAGAGTTTCAACATACACTCTGTATTTATGTGACTAGAAGTTATCTCAATTGGTGAGAATTTGATGGCAATGCGTGTGGGAGATTGGTGTGGGAGATTGGTGTTGGGGAATTGGTGCGACAGCACCATTATGTATTTAGTATCGTTAGTACTAGTGATCAATATACAGTTATTGTTGTAGATTGTAACAAAAAAATGCTTTCCATTACGTTCTCTCTGGGCTTCCATCGGGAATGGTTCATCATAATCGGCAAGCACAAACTAGACAACGTACGTGTACAATTTAGATAATACATTCAATGTAATGACTTATTTTACAGTGTCGCGTCGAATCCTCCTGGCATTGTTGTAGGGTATACTACTTCACCTTCGGGAGTTACGTCATGTAAACTAAATTTAAGCTATGTGCTCTCACCTGCATCAACGATCGGTTCTACTGTCTTCGGGTTTGCGCTCAGCGTATTTCTGATTGACTGCAGTCCTTTAGCCACACAGTTCACGATGCCTCGTGCTACTGCAGGAGGTATGATATACTCGTTTGTTGTTTGAACCTAATAACATATCAACCAACCATACAGATAGCTGAGGTCAATGTTCGGCCTTACTATTGTCTCGCCCTCCCTGGGCTGAGCGTAATCTGTGCTCCGGTAGTGTGGTATCATGCCGTGTATATCAATCCCCAGCATGGCAGCACGGAGTGCTATGTTCACGCGCTTGCATAGCTGTTCAGTGCGCAGGTCATCTGTTTTAAAGTGACATCGTAAATACTTATCCGCGGTTTTCTGCAGGCCACGAATGAGTTTGGTCCTTTTAGTGCAGTAGTTCTCGCAGCTCTCGGTGTGTGCCCTGTTGCCGGCTGCAACGACAGGGAGGGGTCCGGTCTCTCACTCACGTAAGCTGTGAGATGTACCAGCATAGTTGCCATGCTAACCTCTTTATCTGCCATAATGGTGTCCATACATCCATATGTCCCATTGGAAATGATGGGCAGGTCAATCTCCATATCTGATCCCATTTGCGTCTTCTAACATGTTTAAATTATCATGAATTATAGGTAATTGATTGGCTCAACATCGTCACGACTCTCAAGCTCATTTTGATAAGATCTCCAGGATGATTGGATGCCCCATTCAAGGTCTTGACTGTTGTGTGTCGCCAATGACCTGATGGCGCGTGGGGACACTCATTCATATGGTTTGAACCGTGTAAGAGTGCTTTGTTTGCGGAGAGGTAATTTGGATCCCATGTTGTGTAGTAGCAACTTACTGACTTCGTGACTTAGAATTTGATCGAATGGTTTTGTTGCTGTATCCGACTCCGCAAAACGTCATGCTCTTGACAATAGTGTAACCGTATTGATGTACTTATTGTGAATGAGCGTTATGCAATTTCGTGGTAATTCTCAATCGAGTTCTATTTGAAATGTTCAGCGATGCCTTGGCTGTCTCCATGACAAGTGCAAACAATTGATCCTTGAAGTGTTAATTGTTGAACGGTAGTTTCCTCTGCATCTTGCAGATCCTCTTTGTGTCCCGTTTCTTTGGGTGACGCTGAATACTCGAACACTTATATATCACTAATCACTGCAACATAGATCAGATCCTCAATTATGGAAGTATGTATTCAATTCTACTGTGATGCTATGTTTGCTAATACCACATAGTTTTCCAACAATTTTACACTAACTCGTCACACTAAGGCGGTCAATGTATTGGCTGTAAGCAAGCTCGGAGCATTGCTCCTCACCGGGGGTAGCTCATCATTTTTGTTACTATACTTGTGCTGAAATTGCGTATAAGTAATGATGGTCGGGTTGTCCTGTGGAGCCTCGCATCAGGTGAAATGATTCAAGAAATATATTCACCAGCGGCGGGATATATCAGTGCAATTACCTGGACGGATATTGATGATCGCGGAGAAACCATGTTCGCATTTGGGGCATCTGACGGTAACATCCAAATGTATGAAAGAATCAATGATGTAAGTACATGATACGTGGTGCCATCGAGTTTGGCTTACACTTACTGTCATTATATTAGGCACTTTTTGAATTCCGGAGTACTACCATTGGTCACTCAGGCGCGATCGAGTCGCTTGCATGGGATCCCTATCATTGCAGACTGGCAAGTGTTGGTGATGGTCACCCACAGGTTTGGAACCTGACACCAGACAGTTCGTAACCATTGTAGTGTTGTGTGTGTATTAATAAATACATTTTGTAGAGACATTCACATCAGTGGTCTCGCAGCCATATGTTGCGCGCACTGTTCACTTTTATGACAAGGGTGCTTCTTTGTTGGTGTCATACCTGGAGAGCAGTGACGTGTTAGTCAACATTTCTTGATTCTGGTTCTTTATCTGATGCATTCTCAGATTTTGTTATTCGATAGAGCCTTGGGATCTCAAATGGCACAAAAAAGTATCAAGCAGGATGTATGTCGGTTTTGACTCAACACTTGTACTTCCATTAACCAGCACGTTTCAGTGGCAATACCGCTCTCGATGGCAACTACTTGCTCGTGAGCGGCCTCAAAGACGGGGTTGACAAATACACCATTCCCGCCCTTACATGTGTGCAGTCCTTCAACCATGTAATCTTGCGCAATGTTCCTTTGCAAATTTCTGTCACTTGACAGTCAGGGTTGCTATTTGTTGGCGGTGATGATGGTTTTGCTCGAATTTTTGATTACACCACGGGTGCATACCGTGGACAATTGGACCATGGTAATCGTGGCAATTGCATCACACCTGTAGTAGTAAGTAACATTCTTCTCAGCGGTTGACGATGTAACCCTAACAAGAGTTAGTCTCACGAAGGACACTCAAGGTGTGTTGTTGTCACCGGCACCTGCCTTAACGGGCACAGTAGTGTGAAAGTGTGGGGGGAGGGTGATGTGGTACGTTAAATCTGCTTGATTTATGGCCATTTCTAATTTGGATCAGATGTTAAAGGAGCATGCGACATCCCTTCCATCCTCATTCCCATCAACCACACTTCAATTGATTCGATTTGCCATCATCTGCATTCTTGTGAACGTTCTCATGCATGCCCTGCAATCAGGCGCTTTTTCCACTCTTTACATGCTACTTCAACATGTACATATCCCTGTTGTCTGGACGTAAGATCATACTTGATGTCAGAGTTGCAGCGAGAAACTGTATATATCCATATGCTTCATTTTTGTGTACTTACTACTTATACTCGAATAAACTCGAATAAAGTCATATGCTTAGTCACGCAATGCCCAAATTGGCATTCACTACAAATAGGTGCGGTGCTTGTATCATGCTTTCATTTCCTACTTTCATCATCCATTAGATATTAGTAGAGTAAGTGCTAGACTTGATTAAAACACTTGAGTAGTAAGTTGCATACAAAACGCATAAGCGCCCATCTAGTACCCAAGCACACGGAAGACGTCATAAACGTAGCAAATCATCTCGTGAAAAATCTCAAGTAAGGCATTTACTAGGTGACGGCATCAGTACTAACAATGCGCAAAGGTCGTGTCTTTTGTGAGTCTTGAGGCAGAAGTCGCCTCAGAGGATGAAGATTCGGAAGGTGAAGAAGATGACGATGGTGAAGTTTGCTGGTTGCCTTATTGTACACTGTCTGATTCCTCTTCATGCAGATCGATTGTTTGTCATCTCAGACGACAACATTGTAGATGATGAGTCCGATGACAATGCCATGCATCCTTCGTCCTCATTGAAGGATGTTGGTGCTTGGGACATCTTTCAGGAACACCTAACGACCGACATGTCATTCGAGGAAATGCTAGAAAAGTTGCGTGCTTATCTTGGGGTCAGATATTGCGAAGAGGATTGGAAGGAGGCGGTAGACTCTCTGTTCACTGGGGACGGCGATATCAACATCGCGTTAGATAACCTTGCGAGCATCAAAGAACGCCACATTCCATCGGGAGGAACCTCGACTAACCTCTTGTCAAGTCGCCCTTCCAACAGTTTTATAGATGCACTCGAGGACATTGATAAGCGGTTCGGGCAAGGGGCTGTGAGGCCATCACGTATCATCTCGGATGAGGGAGACTGCAATATAGAACGAGACGTTGTGCCCAGAACATCAGGTGAATGGGTTGTAACAGTGCCTGGTATGTATCTGAACCTTCATCCACCTGTGTCATGCTCAGCGACTTGCAGCATCAAAGACATCATTTCTCGCGATATCCATCAAAGCATTCGGCCTAAAAAATTATACTCATCCAACACTTCCCGGACACTTGTATGTCACTGCACCAAATTCCCTCATCATCTGAGCAGCTTTTCCATCCTCTCATGCTGATTGCTTCCTCCGGTGTGCATTCGCTTCTGATGATCAGACTCCGGATACTAGTGTTGCCATTCCTGGATGGTATCGCATGACACATGGTGCATACAATCGCGATATAGCGTATGGGCTATCATATGATGATCCTACAAAGACTGTCAAGTTGTTAGTAGCCTCCAGACGACTGAACGACCCAAGAGACATTGGCAAGCTCAGACAGGAACATCGCCTGCTTGAGCACCCTGCTGGTGTGGACCACTACAAATACCGAGGTCAAGAATACATCCATGGCCTGATGTGCATCAAACAGCACCTTACAGATGTCATCAGAATACCCCTCCCTACTGCGCAGGACATTGTCCTCCACAAGAAGTCGGGGTGCAACCCTGAATTTGTCTCAGTCACCATGCATATGTATTCCGCTCAGTACTGGAGAGAAGGTGATGAGGTGCGAGTTGTCTCTGGGGCTTTGTCAGGGACCTGGGGCATCATACTGGATGTTCAGATCAATGATGGCACGGCACTGGTGGATCTGGCCTGTGTCCCAGGGTCGAATAGCGCACTTATCGATATAGATGCACCAGTCTCATCTCCCATTGCAGACCTGCAGAGGCGTATTCAAGCGGGGCATCATGTCCGTGTCTTGGACACAAGTGCAGAGAAATCGGAGTATAAGGGCAAGGAAGGAATAGTTCTTGAAGTTGTCCACGATACACTCGTTGTCCTGGATTCAGTCACAAAATCCGAGGTGAGTAGTCTCATTCCTTGGAAAGTCACTAGCTGATATGCCAATTCAGTTCGTTGTATCAAGTATTTCTGTCCAGACCCACATCGTCAATTGCGGGTTATCCACTTCCTTCAGTACCATTATGCCAACATCGGCAGCGCTTCCTGACGATGACACAGCGATGAGAGGTGATAATGTCGTAGTACAAAAAGCGGGAGATTTTTACTTGAAGACCGGGACAGTAACAGCTGTCGATGCTGGACTGAATCAGTTAACTTTCCTTGTCTCGGGTACACGAGACATTTATCTGACTGTGCCAGTTCCATGGACCAGTGTCTCTCCTAATCTAGCTGCCCTGTGGTTTACCCCGGCGCGCGGATATGATGTGGTGGCCAGAGACGTCATACGAGTTGTAAGGGGGGCAGCATGGAACCTATCGGGCACTGTCCTTAATGTTGACCTGGGTAACAAAACCTTGACATTCCAAGGTCCCTACGCAAAGGTACATTGTCAGTCACATTCATCACTCTTATTTTGACTATGTCTATCTCAGATCACGATTCCCATAACTTATGCCACCAGGATCAGCTCAGCAGCTGAGCACGACCCTATGGAACGGTTCATCGGCAAGCAAGTAGTCGTCATTCATGGGCATATGAAAGCACTACGTGGAACACTGCGCTCTCTCATACGTGATACGTGTCAAGTTGACCTCTTCCAAGGTCAAAGGCAGCAACTTTCACAAAGCCATGTCGTCAGGTCAGTTCATTCTTGTTAGTCTCCTTCATGACCACTCACAAGCAGACAGTGAATCAGGGGACCTCCTTAATGGAGGTAGATTGTCAATTGAACAATTAAAGATATTCATTCAGATGTTGCGTCAATTGTATGTCCAGAGGCCTCCGCGAGCCTGCACCCCACCTCCAAGCCCACCTCCTCCGCAGTCCACCCCTGAACCCCGCCCCAATCCATGGTCAATTGACTTTAGCATTGAGTCAGAGACTTCTGTATCTGAAGAAACATCATCCACAGCCCCTTGTGAGATTTTTGTAACCTAACTGTTCTGCGTGGAAATAATATGTATTATCACAGCATATGATCCTTGGCGAGTGAATCCTGAAGACTCGGAGGGGGAGAACAATTCTGATATCCCAGAATCATCTCGTGCATTGTTTTTTTGATTACTGTTGCTTTCAGCCACTTAACTTCTCAATCAGCCACACGATTCCTGTGCAGTAGCAAATTAAGCTCAGTACTAGCTCAATGCCAATTAGTCTTAAGGGTACTACCAGCACCAAGCGGCACATGGTATCAGAATTACCATGATCGCCTAGTTCGTACACTAGTTCCGGATCTGTTCCTTCTGCCAAGAGGGCCCGTTGCACATGGAAACATTGCGGTCAGATACCTCTCAAGGACAAGGAACATTGGTGCGAAGGATGATGAAATTCCAATGTGTTATGTTATCGCAGAGCCCCCAACGGGCAGCGGCAAATGTTTTGTCGTGACATGTGGAGATGATATCGGGACCGTATACTTTACGAAGGCGGCAAAGAGGAACGACGCCATTATCATGACGAGGGAAGGTAAGCAAATTTCTCGCTCACATACTTGCCTATTGGGTGATGGCACCATGTGATGTCTGTGACCCATTTTCTACCCTTATCGCATGTAGTTCATAAGTTAATTCTTCACTGCAAACCCACTCATAACCACTCCGATACCCGTTCATATACAATACTTTTTCACTGCTTCCGTATTGTAGTCATTTGAAATTATCATTGCTTTTGTACACAACAAACGGCCCTGAGGAGGCCTACAACGCAACAGCGTTGTTTTCTTATTGTCGCTGGCCTGATGGCATTGGTAACCTTACCGTAATCTTATTGTGTTTATTTAATTGTGTTGAGTCTTATAAGCACAGAGAACCCCAACCCATACCACTTGCTATTGCAAACACTCAAGTTGTCCTTTACACATGGATTTGCGTTACGTACATCATTCTTTTTGTCCAAAGCTCCGCTGACATGCAGCAGAAGGAACAAGCTTCAGTTTCCGGCTTGCAACAAAGTCGAGTGCACCCTCAGGCATGTATCAATCGTCAAAAGACTATCGGACCGATTGCTTTACAACAGGTATTCATTAAGTCATCCTTGGCGTTCCTAGTTTCATGCTCTTTATAGCCACCATACACATGGCTTGCGCAAGCGACAACATTTTTGCTTGCCATAGCATTCTTCGGTTTCGCCCTCAGTTTCGCACTTTTATCTTTGGATTACCTGCAGAGAGGTATACTCAGACTTGGATATTGTCAATGTTTATTCAAATAAATTTAATCTACTATGTACTTGTTACATTGTTGCAATGGGCTCATTGATTCAAAGTCTATCTGGTCTGCACCAGATCTGTGGTTGATTTTCCCAGGCTGAGTTTCATTGAGTTTCATTCACTATTTAAGCCTCGGAATGCCATTACACCGATCTCTTTTCTTTCGTTGTACTACTGCATGACTACTACAATGTGATGTACAATAGCCACTCAAGTTGTAGTATTGTAGTGATGGTTGATTTACAATAGTGCTGATTTATGATACATACGATACAATCATATAGTATTTACTCCTATTAAACAATAATAAGCTCAGTAACCAGGAGTAGGCCGAATAACCAAAATACGAAAGACGCGGATTTGTGAGTGCCCGTAGTGCCTTATGTTGACTGATTTGACAATGATGATTGTTGTCTAGATGTCCGACTTTAAGTCATATATCTGACAGAATGTCCCCTACACATACGTTCTCATGTCTTTGCCCAACGATACTTCTCCAGCTGGTCCTCTAGGGGGACCAGCTTTGGAACCTTCGCCTGGCGAACTTGCATCAGCACTTCATAGACTGGGCTCTGTTATGCGAAAGTGCGCTATCAAATTTCGGTCATGCCTCTACTCCCACTAACATAATTTCCCTTGTAGTTTCACGACACGCAACTCACCATCAGCTCAAGGCCCGCTCTTACCAGAACATCGAGATCATATCGACAGACTTCAAGAAAGTACACCAATGTACTTGCCTTATATTCAATTCCACCCTCGTGCTATAAATGTGGTACTTACAACATCCCACCCCTCTTTATCTATCGATGCAGTGCCTCAGCACATGCACCCGACGCCTCAGCCCATACTGCCAGCCCCTCAGTTTCCACCTCATACTTCTGTTGCAGTTTTGAGTCAAGCACCGGCTGGTCGGTCAGATGTCCCTCATGTTGGATCGAGTGTAGATCGTAGGAATCGTCGAGCATTGAATCGGGTGGTTGAAGTGCCATCCTGGAGAGGCAGCAGTCGTTCAAGGAGTCCCAATATGTCAGGTCGTGCCAGTACTTCATATTCTGGTCAGTGTCAAAGTGCACGTCCTATGACGTTTCACTCTAATGTGTCATTACAGGTACTGGGCATCAACAGATGTTGACCATGCCTCCATCTAGTGGTGGGGAACACGACATTTCGATGGAATATGAACATCCGCCCCAAACTGACACCAACCATGCCACACCTCTAACCCAGCCTCGAGCTGTCAGTATCTCCCCTGCGATGGACACGAGTCCCATCATCAATTCCAGATCCACAGATCCCCCACTCCAAACTCCTTCACCAGCGAGACATTTTATAATGCCCTCTGCCATTGAAAGTCATCTTGACCGGCTTGTTACACAGCGCCTTCTCGAACTGTCTCATAACGTGTTGACGCCGACTTTGAAGAATGCTATTGATGCCATGATTCCTTCCATGGTTAAACGGCTATCAGACGATATGAGAAACGTCCCCGTTGGTCTCCAGCGTCGTACTCGTAAGGAGGATTCTTCGTCCGATACTCAAGCAAGTGACAGTAATGATGATTTGACACCTCATCCCCGCCGGAAGCGCCCCAGTAAGAGAGGCTCAAAGAATCACTTGCATGTACGTATGTCAACATTTTGATTTGACCATGGTAACAAATTATATCAGCTCGCATTCCGCAGCTATTTACAAGAGAAGAAGCTGCTCAAGGGTAAAGATGGCTCACTGCCTCAATCTCCTCCAATCGAAACCATTCAAGCCTTCAATCACAATCACGACTGCTGTCCCACCCTACAAGACCTCTTCATCGACTGGAGTGACTCACTAAAGAAGTCTTCATGGAACACAGAAGTAATCAACCTCGTAGTCATAGACTTCCAAGCAAAGATCAGGAACGGCACCTATGCGCAAGTTCTTTTCCATGCGAAAGCCACAAGTCTCGACAATTTGTGTTCATTGTGCATTGAAAAGCTACGCAGAACTCAATACCAATGTCGACAATGTGCGCAGATCAGTAACTATATCAATCTCGACGAGATTAATCATGCATCTCATCAATTGTTGACATGCAACAAGCGAAGGCAGCGCTTAGATAGGTGTAACACTCGAAAACATGGGGTAGGCAGACAGTGTTTTATCCTGGTATCATCTGAATGCCTTTTTAGACTCTCGAGAGGCGTATAAAGATAGTGGCACAAAACCGACACCGCAGCCCTGATACTTGGGACACGATCGAACATATTATCAATCGGTTAGATGTTGATGGTGTTAGTGGGGATGAAACGGACACGCCAATTGGGGCGACACCAAAGGTAGTAAGGCGAGTAAACTTTCCATGGCTCAATCCCGACATCACTCATTTACTCCATGCTGTGGAGTCATATGCTCCAGCAACTCACAAGGAAAATATGACCATTCCAATTGGAAACTCGTCTCTTCCACATATCTTGGAGCCGAAACGCACGGCTCAAAATTCCATTGCCATCCAACGGCTTCCACGCAACTGGTATAATGACCACTGGTATAAAGCTAATTCCACCAGTGCCCGCGCTCTCTTAGGGGCTCGCAAGTCATTGATCATCCCAACATTGGAGCCCTATGGTTCTCAGAAACACCCATAAACTACAATGTATGTCTATCTGTACGTACTCCCACCCGCTTACATAGTGGACAGATACCGGAGAGTGGATTGCGGGAATGTCCGGCTGAGTTCCATTCATTGTATTCACTATATAAGCCTCCGAATGTTGTTCTTCGATTCTCTTTTCTGACTTGTTGTCTGCATCACATACCCGTTCCGTCATACCAACATTTGTATTAATAAATAAATATATTCAAATATCATGTTCCCTATACCCGTTTTACAGGTGTCTGCTGAGCCGACCGACAGTGACACCACTCCTGCAGAACTAAGGACGCCCGAGCTGCCACTACAGACACTAGCACAGTCTACCGCACAGGACTTGCAGCCAGTTCTCCCTACGAACGACACACCCATCAAACGTAGCTGTTCTACGATGCAACCTTTCACAACCAATACACGCTGCCGACATACCACTCTCAATGCCATGGGCAAGGAGATGAAGGGATGTTTGGTTGGTCCAATGCCAGTGGAACAATTTCTCGAGGAGTTCCTACCGCCTTCAGTGATCCCGAATTATGAACCTTTAACCTTCTCTGATGGCACGTTCGAGAGCACACTCTCTGCTCTCCATGAGATGAAAGCTTATGAACCATTTGTAAGTGCTTCAACCATGATATTAAGATTGCTGCTAGTCTGACTCCGAGTGCAGATTGACACTATGTCATCTTTTGCCCCTGGTCTATCGTTTATCAACACCCACAACCATCCAGACACAACCAATTGCAAATCATTTACATTTCAAATCAAACCCGACATCTGTGTTTATGCCGATGGAACCTCGCCACCCCGCGCTAGACAATCATCCTGTGATGTCTCTGCTGCGGAAGTGATTATCGAATTCAAGTGGGATCCCCATCATAATCCATTCTATACGCCTGCAAGTGGCCCAAGTACTACAGCACACTTCATATCTGAAACCGACAAGGCCATGGACACACTGGGCCAAATAATGAGTTATACCGCAGCTCAGCTTGGCGCACAATACTGAACTCATGCATTCTCCATTCTGATCGTATACGATCAAGCTCACATAATAAGATGGGATAGGGAGGGAGCTACCGTTTCTTCTGCCATCTTCTACAACAAAGAACCACATCTAGCTGATTTTTTCCATCGTTACGCACAAGCATTGCCTGCATTGCGTGGTGTTGACACTTTGGTAACACTTGCTAGTGCCGAGGAGGCTCGCCTTGCAAGGTCGCAGTTAGGCCTTTCTGCTACTAGACACATGTTGAAAGTGGCTGTCCCTGATGTCGATGACACTGGCTTAATTACCTTGGTGTTTCCTGCACCTTCACCGGTCGGTCAATCCCCTATTGGCCGATGTACACGCGCATGTCCTGCGTATGATATTGACAATGACAGAGTTGTCATGTTCAAAGACTCTTGGCGGGTCGCGATCGCCGATGTCCTACCAGAAGGTGAGACATACAAAATATTAAAAAAAACAATGTTTCCAACATTGCGTCGTGCATTGCGTGTCACGACGTACCCTCTATCCCTCAACAAACCCTGCAGACTCACAAGTTCGCAGATGCTGTCTGGGCATGTTCACACAACGCGATCATTCCGCACATTCATTATCGCCTGGTCCTCAACATTGTGGGCAAACAGTTATGTGAATTTGCAAGCTCTCACCAGCTCGTCACAGCCGTTCGTGACGCATTAATTGGTACATATTTTTGCCACCTCACCCTCCCAAAAAGCATTATATTCATATTGCTACAGCTCACAAGGACACATATCACAAGGCGGGCGTATTGCATCAGGACCTCAGTGCAGGAAACATTGTCATCCACGATGGCAAGGGCATCCTCATTGATTGGGACCTATCAAAGTTAATTGACATCAAGGGTGCTCGGCAAGTAACACGTACGGTTCGTTCATTCCGTGCCAAAGTTTGTTAGTATACTGAATCTGTTGAATCTGTTGTCAATAAGGGAACCTGGCAATTCATGTCTGCCCACCTGGTCGAAAATGAAGACACCACACATGATGTTGAGGATGACCTAGAGTCTAGTCTCTATGTCATCCTGTGGGTTGCCTTACTGTGGACGAAGACTTACCTGACTGTCCCTGCACGGTCATTACTCATGAAGCAGGTCTTCGAAGTTGATGAATTGGAGGGGGTTGGATCATCCACTAAATCGGCTTTTCTCAACTCGAGAACACAACTTAGGGGTGATGTGTTTATCGACCGCAAACCGCTCGACAGGCTCATTCTTGCACTTACCGAGCTCTTCGCGCTTCGGTATATTGTGGTCACTCGGGAGCAGCAGGATGCTTACGATCAAACATGCGAGCACATGGAGAAGACAGACGCCACTAACATGACCTTCATCATGAACCTCTTGAAGGCGAATCCTGCTTACAAGTTGAAGACAGACATGGAGATCTTGAAGTCACACAACAGGATCATCGAAGTTTATGACTTTCACCTTCAATTAGAAGGCTGGCCTCAAGATCCTCCTGTGGAGCAAATTCTCACTTCCAATGGGAAGTTCCACGCGAAACGCTGTGTCTTCACGAAGTCACTATGTCCTTCACAGGTAGAATTAACGACATCTAGCAAGAGACGTAGAGTTGGGGATAATTAGCCATATGGGCATATTGCCTTGCATTTGGTTCGGTGGCTGTCTCGATTACCTTGTGTTTTAGCCTTATGATACTTTTCGAATACTTGCTCTGTTGCGTTGCATATCAATCTTGATTCATGACTCACATATGCGACATTGATTACTGCAACAGTAAGCGCATATAAGTTACAGCCTGAATAGAAAAATCAGATGTCTTTTGCCCCAAATGCGATACCCACTTATACCCACTCGGATAACTTAAAAGCATTCATATAGGGTCACCATGTTCGCAATATCGAGCCCTGTCTCATGATTTCATTGCCGTTGACAAGTGCCTTGGCGGATCGAACGTGACAAAGAAGTTCGAACTTGTCGTTGTTATTCAGCGGGTGCATCTCCAATACATCCGCCATGATCTGGGACATAACTACCTTGTTCTGCAGGAGAGAACCAACTGTAACCAGGCACAAGAGGGACTTATAAAAGGGACAAAAGAGAAAATACATGCGAGAGGCTGGTAATTATAAGACCGATGCGCAGTTGTTCGTACTACATTATTACTATATTACTACATACAGCTAATCATGATGGAAAGAAAAAAGAAACAAAGCGAACATTTGAAGCTTAAGTAATGAATGGAACTCAGCTGTTGCCGGTCAGCTGGTCAACCACCTTTGTCAGCACCTTCCGGCAATTTCCAGTTCACTATTTAATCCTCTTTAGACCTTTCTGATTCTCTTTTTTTTTTCACCATGCACTCAGTCGTAGTTATGGCGCTTTTAGTATATTTGTGTTGGAGTGTCTTCGTCATAGTCGAGACCCCTGCTGACTTTTGGGTTGCTTGTCGCGATGCTAGTGTTTCATCTTGTGTCTTGTCCCTCACAACGTTCATAAGTAAGTTTCTACTGTATTTGCAAGTTAATGAACCGTTGTAGTCTGTAGATTTACCCTATTGTCGTCCCAAATGTTGATTAATTATGTTTAGTATTTCTAATGCTCCCAAGCGGTTATTCTATTGATTGTTGTTCTACTAAGTGAGTCTGGTAGCAAGACTTCCATCGAATGAATCGTCGATTTATAATCCACTCAGTCGTTCACAATAAAGAGAAGGCACGCACCCTCCAATGCGGCCATTGCACTGTGCAATGCATCCCAGACAGATCACAATAAGACGAACTGGTATTGAAACAAGTGAGTGAGTTTGCCATTTTTACAGGACAGCACTGATCATATAAATTGGATACTACATTGCAGCTATTCTTCATAAGCCTCATCCTGTCATGGGTATCTTTCAAAGTCAACCCTGCGCGAAGGTAATACCTCCTGTACGACATGTTTTGCAAGATACATGAGTTTCTCTGCAGATTTTGTTAGGCATTGGGAATACAGATTCTCTGGCGTCACTGGACTGCCTCTCATCATTACACTCCCTGGAGGTATGTTTAAATAAATCAAGATCTCATTGCGTATCACTCAATAACTAATTGTTCTGCTGGAGCACGTTCCTTTGAAGCGAAAGGCTGTAGATCACTTTCTTGACGGTTGTGAGCAGCCCACTCACAAGAGACGTATGGACTGCCTTTCATTGTTGCACTCCCTGGAGGTATGTTTAAATAAATCAAGATCTCATTGTGTATCACTCAATAACTAATTGTTCTGCAGGAGCACATTCCTTTGAAGCGAAAGGCTGTAGATCACTTTCTTGATGGTTGTGAGCGGCCCACTCACAAGAGACGTACACCTGCCTTCTGGAATGGAAAAAATCGATCTTCGCAGGATCCAATCCACTCAGATCTTCGACAGGCCCAGACATTGTCGTTTGTATGTGACTTTTCCAAATCCTCAATCCCTAAGAAATGCACTCTGGTCCGCACGTATGCGATCGAAGACCTAAGTGTAGGTCACCCAGTTCATTATTCATATATGTTGTTTAAGTCTCATTGTGTTTCATAGGTCCAGGAAGAAGGTCCTCTAGGCTGTTTCTCAAGGACTCATGAAGGGCTCGAACAAATTGCCAGTATCACAAAGCCATCTGTAAGAGCCGAAAAGCAAGTGTCAGAGAATTTTCTGGAGCAGGATAAGGGAAGGGCAAAACGCAAAGCCTCTGACGTGCCCAGCGGATCTTCTCCTCCAATGCCTAAGAGGTGCTCTTGGTCCTGCTTGTCTGTAATTGCCGACCAAATCGTGAGTGCGCCAGATACCTCATGGCCAAACTTGTCTCATCACATTTTTGACAGGGATTACTTGTAACAGAGGTTTTAACTGTCCAACCACCGTCCTCATGTTGGCCGTTTCCCAATGAACTTGTTTTAAAGATTCTGGAAGACATGCCAACTCAGGATCTGCGAGTCGTCGCGCAGGTATCTTGTCTCTCTCGGGAGTTAGCCGCTCCTCTTTACCTCCATTCCGTAGGCTTATCATTTGATGATACCTCCCTGTGCATCAGCACACAAGCGTGTTTCACCCTTCTCATGTACAGGCGCTCAACTTTATTTCGCGTGCCAAAGTATCTGCAATGCAATCTCCTCGATGCAGATGATCGCCACCTCCAGGCGCTCTCGAGCTTCATAGAGTTATTGGGAAGCAATTCATCGTTATTTGTCTCCATTGTGAAAGATGGCGAGATGCTGGGAGATTTTGCGCCTCTTTTTCAGTCCATCCGAGACTCGGGCTGCAGGAGTCTTCGGTTCTCGGATCAGTGGGGGTCTCACCTTGCATACCCTCCGCCGACTCTTCCTGATTTCATTGCTGCTCTGGATCCTGCCATCACAAATAACTTTCACATTTTCCATGTCAACTCCCCAATATTTTTCTCCCGATCTATGGTCGCACTTACCCTCTCGTCCTTGCGGGGCTCTTCATTGACCAACCTCAGCCTAACTCATACTTCATTGAGCATTCTCCAGTGGACGGTGTTAATGCATGACATTCACTTCCCACGGCTTCGTTTTTTGTCTATCGACATCGAGTGCCCTGCCACCACGCTCGTCGAGTTCTTGACATGGCATGAGGTTCACCAACTCTGGCTTTACAGTATGCGTCCGGAGATCGTTTCTCTTGATGGCATGGACCTTATGCAAAATGTAACCACTCCCCGCATTCCCATACATAGCTTGCACTCTCTCGCTGGACCGCACTGGTACATTTCGTCACTATTAGACAAGGTTCGTTTGCCTCTACGCATTCAAAACCTCGACTTGGAGCTGGATCGCCACTTTCTGACATCCACTCCCAATTACTTATTGGCAATAATCAATATTACCCAACAATTTATCCTCATAGATCACCTGCGACTCAGTTTTTACGACAGATCATTGATTTCCCAAAGTTTTGATGTCTCATTGGACGAGTATCGAACTATTCCGGTCAAGAATCTCACTATCTTTCTACCACACTGGTACAAATATTCAGATCGACACCCTTTGGTGAGCGCTTCATATGAGGCCTTTTCATGTTAAGCTAATGTCATTTTAAGGTCAGCTGCAGTCCTTGGCTACAAGCCTTCCAGCACGTTGAGAAATTTTTTCTCAGGCCTGGAGATGTAACAGCATCTGAGCGGCAGGAGTTGGAGGCTGCTTATCGTCGTCCAGAAAATCCTTATTGTTTGGACATTGGCCATTTTGTGTAACATCTATATCTATATCTATGTCATACCACTCCAGGTGTATTGTCTTCCTCTACTGCTGATGATCCTTATACCCACTCAAATACCCACCTAGTTTACTCTAGAACGTACTGCGTCTGAATATACAGAATTTCCCAGGCTGAGTTTCATTCACTACATAATTCTCAAAGCTTTGTGCGTGTTTCTCTTTCTGCTTCGATGTTAGATTATTAACATAGCCATGATAGTTGTGAAATAGCAATATACTACAAGGTAGCATTGTGCTTTGGACTACACATCGGCTTGCGGACATATGGCGCCAAAATCCTGAGAACTGTCAGTCATCATGATTGTCCAAACCATGCCCTAGGACTTACCCGGTTCATGTTACGCTGACATCGGTCGGCGTGTGCGAACTAGGATAGGTCTTCTCAGCGACGGCTCGAGTGAGCCTACTGAAGCTGAGGGTGGTTCTCGGCTTGACTGAATGTCAAGGGTTCCTCCGGTGATCTCGGTAAGACGGCGCTCGTCGAGATACAGGGCTAGTGGATACGGCTAAGAAGCAGGGAGCAACTTAGAAGTGCGGTCTTAGACAACCAAGTTGGAAGACTTAGTTGAGCAAGTTCTGGGATGAACCTAGTAGATTAAAGTAAAGTCTAAGTACTATAATCTGTCTACTTATATGTGCTACATATAGGTATTCTAGCTCAGTCTGTAATCTATAGTATATCTAGGATCTATGATAACAAGACATGAGGTCAGATAAGGTACATGAGGCTTAACCTCTGATCAAGCATGCAGCGCCAAGTGCGACTGCGCATAGGTACCATGAGGCGCCAAGGGCGCTCCGGATCTTCATGAAGCGACATGCTGTATACATGCGCTTGATCTAGGGTGACCATGAGGCATACAGCCTCCATGGATCAGGTACAAGGCCATCTAGGCCAGGGGCGGGTCATAGCGCCAGGGGCGGCATCACAGCGGTCCAGGCCGCTGTTCTTCTAAGTGTGGGCAGCACACCGCCGCGTTCATGGTCTAGTAGAGCGGGGACTGGTGTAGGCGGAGTGGGGACTCCTGTAGGTGTTACGGATGCCTGTAACAGTTCAAAGGTTTCAGCACAACGTCGGTTTCGCCCCATTTCATTGATATTGAGTGGCAAATGCGACTAGTGCCTACTGGAACGATGTCAAGATGCTGGCTGTGGGTAGAACTCCAAAGCTGTGCGCCAAAGTCCCCATACGCTTGGAAAGGATCTTGGTGTTCTGCCGCTAGAGGTGTGTTACGCCACAATGCAAAATAGTATGTTTGCTGATCTTCCTCCCCTGTGGAAAAAATGTACTTGATCACGCCAGGCACAAATTCTTGAAGCGTCCGCTGAAAGAACACGTTTGAGTCTTCATTTGACCAGGCGTGACCGGAGTACTGCACGTCCAAAACATTCAAGCGCTTGTATAAAATAAGATGCTTGCTTCTAGCATGAGGACGCCCCTGACATAGGCGAGTTTCTGCTATTTGCCATGCTTTCTCGAGATCATTGGGAACAGGGGTCTTGAGAACATGGATATCCTGATGAGAACTGGTGTTTTGTCCAACCATGGATGGGATGTTTATGTTGGTTTTCTCGCCTCCTGTGAATGGGTCACAGCATTGACCCAAAATTTTCGCTGCTTTGTTAAGAATGACAGGTCCCATAGGATTCTGCATCATAGCTTTAATGTTCGCGGCCGCGCAGAACATCTCCAACATTGTCTTCTCCAGTTCTCCTGTTATGTCGTTTATACTGTTCATGTCCTTCTCTATTCTTGGAACATATGCTCACCTATCTTGTAGTTTGTGTTTGTTCTTTGCAACGCACCGATGATTCTCTCAAATGGGAACATCCACCAACCGTGCATAGGACCATATCTCAAGAGGAACTCACGGATGTGTAGAGCTGCGTGATGATTGGGGCGCCACAAATGGTGCGGAAATATCTCTTGGACGCACTCGAGGTACGCCTTCATACACACGGTGTATTGCTGAGCGTGATGAGGTGACGTTACATGTGAAGTTCCCCAGCGGATCGCAGTCGCAAGCAGCATCGTGCTGTGAACCAACTTCTGCCTTTGAGATCTGTGCTCCGCGCCATCAGCCGCACGTCCTGATCCCCACAAATCCATAAGGGCCACTGGTAAGTCAAATTCAATCGATGATTTCCATTGTTCTGCCTTAAGTTTGCCGTGTTCCACGTCCCCTAAGTTTTTTGGTGGGCCACGGTGCCACGATGGTCTCCGAACCCTTCCTAGCCTTTCCTGAATATCGTTGATCTCCCTATCCACCAAGACTTCAGCTGATCTGCTCAGTTCAGTCGTATGCACTTGTGCGGCGTACTCCTCTATCAATTCATCAGTGATAAATGCCTAATCACAAGGACGCAGCTCATTCTCCCCAATATCAACATCCATAGGGGCACATACTGGGAGCACAGACTTTGGACTCGTCAGATGGTTTGTTATTCCCCCTCAAACCATTGACTCACTAGCAACACTCCAATCATATCTTTTTTCCTAGGATGTGTTCTATTGGACAACTCCACCCCATATTCCTGGACCAGCGCTTCCAGGACTGCGACACGCAGGCGGGTCATTGCGGACACGGTAGGGTTTGATGTTAAAGTTTGTCTGCCTTTCTCTAATTCTTTCAGATCGACAGGTCTATGGTTGCCCTTCCTGAGCTCCTTGTTCGCTTGCTTGTCTATCACGATCAAATCCCTGAAGTGGTGTTGAACCAATCCCAAGAATAGATTATGCATGCCATCGATTACGATGAACCTCGTTGGATCCCAGTATGGCAGCCGTAAAAGTTCTGACCATCTCACCCCATATTGCTTGAATATCTTGTCGCGATTTGCCTTCGTCTCCGCATTTTTCCACTTTTCGGCAGCCGCTTTATGTTCCTCGAGTGTACGTCGCGTCCATCTTTCACAATTGAAGTTTGCGATATTTGACTTCATGAGCCAGCACAATCCACACATTTGGTTTGCAGTTGGGCCCGCGCAGCCTGCTAGTTTATGAGCCGCAGGCAAATCGTTGACTGCAACAGCAATGACAGATCGGGACAGTCTTCCTGTTGCGTGCTTGACTGTCTTTGTGAACCACGTCCCGTCTTTCCAGGATGGCAGGAAGAAATCGACTACCGGACGAAGGAAATGATTTATCTCATCGACAGCCGGCTCTCTGGGCCCTGGGATGATGCCGACTAGGTACATATTTTCGGCCTTGTACCAGAGGCTCGGTGGGAGGTTCAGCAGTCCCATCGCGATCGACCCAATAGACTTCTTCTTACCCGAGGTTTTATTCCCGTAAGGGTTGAACCAATCCACCGAGAGACTCCACGCTAACCTGAGATCAGTTCTCTTCAATCCATCGATGAAGGGCTTCCCATCAGAACCCAGAATCTCTCCAATCGCTGTGCCATCCTTGATGTCCCATATCTGCGAATCGTTGCTGACCCTTGTTCCTCGGTCCATGGCCTCTTCCATACCAGGACGGCTCAGTAGGCCGGCGAGAAAAGAGTTGAAGTCTTGTACGACGTAGGGGCGCACGGGTACGTACAATACTTGACCACTCTCTTTCATACGTTTCACTAGCAATTGCCCGCATGGCTTGCTTCCATGGTACTTCTTGTAGGAACAGCGCTCAGGGTAACCTGACTTCTTCTTCATGGCTGGTGACTTTTTCTCTGCATTTGGCGGGTAAGTGTATGAACATCTGGTGCAGGTGGCGAAGGTTTTTGTAACAGCTTCCAGATCGAACTTCTTCCATACAGAACGGATATCACGAGGAATGTATCCCTTCGACCCGTCATATCCTTCTGAGGTGTTCCTGAGCGTGGTCTTTAGGAGAAGATTCAAGAGTTCCAGAACTGCATTACACCATGGCCGGGTAACGTGGCCCAGGATATTCAAGACCAGTGCGATGAACATGGCAAGGAGTAAGGCAGGCTTAGCATTGCTGAATCTTTTCAAGTGGCAGTCTGCTAACAGTTAAGTGATGTGCTCTGTGTAAGTATGCACTCCTGACCTGTTTTAATAGTCTCTGATGTGTCGTCCTTCGAATTCGGATTCTGTGTGGTCCTATGCACAATTACACACATGACGCTTTCCACGGCCTCTTTAGTTTCCTGTAACAACTGGAGATGTGCGTGGCGAAATTGCTCATTACAGGTGTCGGTTCCGACGTTCATGTTCGTCACCTCCCTCAATGTCTTCTCCATCCAGGCATGTTCGTCTGAGAGTGCTGCCAGTGTTTCATCGTCGCCGGTCATATCTAGCTTATCTATGACATTCGTCACTGCACGGACATGGTTGTGGGCTTCACAGTCAAGAAGATAGAGTACGTGATAGTCTCTCCATGCTTCCTCTTCATGCTGACCTGAATGCTCTCCAGAATTGACATCCTGGTCCGCGAGTTTCATCTGTGGCATGCCCAGGGCAATACTGCGCACATAGGTATCATCTTTTTCTGCTACATCATCTTCCAAGGTTATCCTGAAAATGTTCCTGGCAAGATCCTCATCAGCAGCAGCCTGTGCCATTGATAGCTTTTTCTCGACGGGCTAGATTCTTGGTGCTGGTTAGTGTTTCATTTAGGATTTGAATGATGAATGCTCACAAAGTAAATCCCAACAAGGGTGCAAGTTGAGATACCAAGAAAGAAAAATGACAATATGTCGAACACCTTTTTGTAGTGAATGCTGGAGTCGTGATCTTTCAGGTAGTTGTTGTTTTTGCTTTACAGTGTTGTCTCATTGTTGTGCTCCTTGTATTCAACCTTTCGTTTTACAGTTTTGAGTTGTCTATGTATTCTCGGTGTTGTACTCCTTGTATTTAACCTTTCGCTTTACAGTTTTGAGTTTTATCTATGTATTCTTGGTCTTGTTCTTTTGTTTCCATCATTGCCGTTGTCTGTGTCACATCACATTTTGACATCATTGAGTAGTAATGTTTGATATATACCCCAAAATACTTTGCTTTTGCGCGACCCTTCTTGCACCCATCTAACCTAACCCCCAGCCTGCCCATGCCCAGAGTTTGCTCACACTGGCGATATAATCGCCATTTTGTGCCTCTTACCATGCATTGTGAATTTCCTCCAGAACACCCACTGGACCCTCCTGTGTTAACACAGCATAAAGTCTTTCCGTGAGAAGTCGATTCAATTCCTCCCACAATGCCAGGCTTACCAGCTCCTTTGACATTATTCGCTTCTCTCAAGATTCTGAAACCTCGAGGCGAAGTCAGCCGTCTTAACCGAGGAGGCTACAACTTGCAAGAGAAATTAGGGTGGTCATTATCAGAGTACGAAGAAGTTCGCGTATGTGTCTACTATGCTGGGTTTTGTGTGCATGCCTACTAACACTTACTTTGTAGAGTTTCGTCATCCATTTAGCTCGCGAGCACCTTAATGTGCGAAGGTCCTGGAAAATGCAGCTGGTTCCAAAATTGCAATTAGTGTTTTCAGAGGTGAACACTAATTACTCCTTATCTCGAGTTGATGTTTACTTACTTCACCAGGCAAAGAGCCGCTATCCTGTTCTCAAAGAATATAAAGATGATTGGGTAGTGTCGGATTTCTTGCGGGTCTATCTTAAAAATAGTAGCACTCGCACGAACTAGCTGACAGAGAATGTAATCAGAGTATGTCTGTTGATGGCAAACCAAATCTTGGCCTCCCCTCCATTTAGTTTCGTTTCCTAACTTCTATGGTCGAGCCTTTTAATTCAGAACTGAAGCCTCGATTTCATCTTCCAGAAGGGGCAAGGGAAAGAAACCGATCACAGTTGTCTCTGATGCCTTGGGTCTTTGTGGTGGATTGACTCCATGAACCGTTGGGCGAGTCAGGATTGGCGCTCGCGCCTCTACGTTAATGTAAATAGCATTGATTTTATAGTAAGGTCATGAGTGCTCCGCTTAAGTGGCCCAAGTGGCCCGTAAATACGGTACTGAATGCCCCGCCTAGCGGGGCACTCATATGGTCTAAGTGCAGTTCTAAAATTGTGGCTAAAATAAGGCTCTCGACATATTCATGCACATGTTCAGCATATTTCTTAGCACTTCTCGCACAACATAGTCAATGTCTATTCTGTCGTCAAATGTGGAACAGAGTTAAAATATAGTACATATTTAATCATTCGACATATCTAAAATTTACTATTGTATCTGCACATGAATCACAGACGTAACATCTCCTTTATCTGGCTAAGAATCTAACAATATATCAGCCCATGTCCACATATTTAACATTTTTTACCCACACATATTCACCATTTGATCACAAATATTTGACCACAACTAATGGTGAACATTTTCCGACTCTGGTCTTAGATCTTTAGTGAAAATACAGCCTTGTAAATATCAATAATTTGTCCCCGAATTTGAGTAGGACATGTTGTGGAGGCATATTTGGCTGTGTCTCAGGTGTGAGCACTCACAGCGGTCACCGCTCGAGACACTATCATATTACTCTTGTTCTCAAAATCAGATGTACAAACTCAACTGCTTTGTCTTAGGCGATGATTCTTGCCGTAATAATATTTTCCCAGTCTGCATTGCGCTGACGCAGACTGTTGATGACCTTAGAAAGGTCATCAAAGACAAGAAGAAGCCAGAATTACTAGACCATATTGACGCTAGCAATCTCGAGCTATGGCAGGTGAGCGATCTGATGCCTACAATTAGATGTTGATAATATGATATTTCGGAAGGTCGAGCTGCCTGTCAACGAGACGATCGAGCACAATCTTAACTATCTTACACTTGACCCAATGAAATCCCTATCACCTGTGGATGAAATGGTCGATATTTTTGACAACATCAGTAAATTCACAAACTCCTTAGCGTCCTTTTTCGCCACTTGTCACGAAAATCTTCAACATGTTGCCGCTTATTATTCTTATGCACTTGTCATTTTTCTTTCACAAGCACTCACAAGTAAATGTGTGATTCACAAGTGCCCACAAGTGCAACAAGCGCCAAAAGCAAGGAAGACTAAAGTGTGTCGTAGATTACAAGTAGATAAAATTTTACTATGAATAACTACTCCTCGAACATTTGCGAATGGTCTCTGTACCAGACCTCGTATTCTCTGTCCATCCACGGAGGAGCATCATGTTCAGGGTGTTCCCCTGTGTATTGAATCGAGAGACATTGCCAAGTGACATTGCCAAGTTGTGTGGCGTCGATGACCTTGTGCAAATCCTTGTGATCCGTGAATGGAGGGTGGTCGTCGTGTTTCAACAGCTGCGCAACCATTAAGTCGAGTAATAAGTCTGTAGCTTTGTTAGACATATGGCTTTGTTTGAAAACAAACTCTGCCGTTGCAAATTCAATATCGTTACGATACGGGCTCCAGTCGTGAGGAGACTTCGGTGGGACAGGAGTTGGTGGTGTGCCAGGGGGCAGAAACACACCGTCAGCTGTGCATGGTCGTCCTAAGAGCGTGTCAGAATCAGAACACGTGAAAAGCGCAGATTGAAAGGTACTTACCATTGAGGAGCGAGTGATACGTACGATAGTAACGCTTGCTCGCATCAGTGAATTCTGAGTCTGGATCCTCATCGTCAGCCATTGGACCAGGTGGTGATCGGGGAGGCGAGAAATCAGGAGGGGGTGGCAAGAAATCAGGAGGGGGTGGCGAGAAATCAGGGGGGGGTGGCAGGAAATCAGGAGGAGGCGACTGAGGTGGAGATGGAAGCTGTTGCGGTTGGGGAAGATCCAGAGCAGGTGCAACGGGATGGGATGCGTGCATGTGTTGAGTGCGACCAGAGATGTTTCGAAACCAGCGCATACAACCTGGAGATAGGCATGGAAACTGAAGGGCACGGTGAGTAGGCCGGTTTCTGCGCATCATATGAGTAGTGTTGATGCAACGTATGGACCTAGTGAAGGTTTAAAACCAGCCGCTAATATTGAAGAAAAAATTACCCTTGCAAAGGTGCCATTGGAACGAAAATGTGCACTACCCCAGAAAGGGTTTGTTAAAATGGACAGTTATGTCATCGCACCACCGGAAAAGTTCTGGTGAACATTGATGACGGTCACCCCACCACAGGAAAGGTTCTGGTGAACATTCCCTAGGCTATTAGACGTCATTATATCACCAGAAAGGTTCTGGTAAACATTGATACTCACCGTACTTAAGGTATTTCAATCCGGGACATGTCATTTTGTTGAGCACATTGTGCCGAAAAGCGCTGGCGAATATTGATGCTCCGGATGTTGCAATCGACCCTCAATTCAATACGTTAAGAAATATTATTCAGAGTCAGCTTTGGCTACAAATTTTAGAGTGACGAAACTCACCTTCAACTTGGTAACCCACTGCCTTCAATTTTCGTCAGCCTACAAAACCGTCTATCGATAGAATGTCTCAACCTGACGCAGTTACAACGCGCATGGGGACTCGACCTAAGAACGCAACTCAGCATCCCGGGCGCATTTTAATCAATAGTCGTGGAAAGAAGCGTACCACTGCTGAGAAGGCCGCTGACGACCAACGTGAAAGGGAGGCAAAGGAGGCAAGTGAAAAAGCTGTACAAGAAAGTTATCAGCGTATTGCTACTTTGCAGGCACAGATGCAGGCTGACCAAGATGCTATGCGTGTTGATGCACCTAAGCCTAAGCGTCCTCATGCACGCCCGGTGGGGAAGGCTGCAAAGGACTTGAAGACCTCCGACTCGACTATGGATGATAGGCAGGCAGGAGCAAAAATCGTCGCCGATAAGCCTCTTGTCACCAAAGGCAGGGGTCGCGTGGGTGGAGCTAAAAGGTTAGCAGCTGATGCTAGCGTCGAAAATCCTGCAAGTGAGGATGAGGATGGGGAGCTGGTCCAAACCAAAAAGAAGAAGAAACTGGCGGTGAGAGAAGCAATTCAAGCAGTATTAAACGCTGGCATCGTTATCGACTCAACAAAGGCACGTGATGGAGAAGTTCAGAAGACGTCTGATGTGTGAGTTTGTTTATCTATCAGTAACTATGATGATGCTTCTTTTGGATTCCACACACGGTTGAAGCTGATGGGCCTGTCCTTGCCGTTGTACGTTTTGTTTTCAAACGTGATTTAAATCTGTCATTTATTTTTCTAGACCCTTTAGCGGCTGTCAGAGTGGCGCAATACCTTTAGCAATGTGGCTCTCGCCGTGCTCGCCAACTTCTTGACCTCACAAGATGACCTCAAGACTGACGAGGACCGCAAAGATTTTGCATCGGCCTTACTCGACAAGTTCACCTTTTTATGTGGGGACATCGCGGAGGACGGAGAGGTCTCCAACCCGTTCCAGTCTGACCTTATTGTACAGGTTCTCGTGCAGCACAAGTGTGCCACATCCGGCGCTGTCAACCTGCCGGGAACGAACGATACAGTGCCGGGGCACTTGAAGGGCGCTCTTAGTCTTGCCACGGCAGCAGCACGTGTTTTCTACCCTCTCATACAGCTGACTTAACTTACCCTGTATTTCAGATGGAACGCGCCATCAGGCTTTTCGTCAATGGACACATGCTCCTAGGAGACATCGACACCTCTGGCAATGGTCGAGGCAACAAGACCCCGCTCGACGTCAATCCGTCCACAGGCAACCAGAGCAGCGTCCCCTTGGCATTTTCAGAAGCCAATTGGGGTGCGCACACGAGGGCTTACATGGCGTCTATCACACGCTTGCCAGACTCGGTCCTTATCCGAAACTCTGAGCTTGCGCAGAGCCTCACCATGAAGAGGCGTGGCGGCGCGCGGATGGATGTGGACGAAGAATCTGGGGATGAGCGAGCGTTCATTTTCTAGAGGTAATGTCCTTCACTCTTGTAGTTTATTTTGCAACTGACTAGGAGCTTCGACGCTGCTAGTACCTTCAAGGTTATTCATGCTATGTTCCCTGGTCTTTTTTAAATGCTGTCTCGTTGCCGCCTCCATTTCCTTTGTCGCGCTCGTTATGTCTCGTTGCCGCCTCCATTTGTCGCGCTCGTTATGTCTCATTGCCGCCTCCATTCGTCGCGCTCGTTATGTCTCGTTGCCGCCTCTGTTTGCTTTGTCGCGCTCGTTATTAATCTACTTGCTAGTCCTTATTTTTCTCCTTGTTTAACCTTTTATCTACTTAATCCTCTTGTCCGGTTGAAATGCAATTCTTTTTCCTGGTAACAAGTGTGAACAAGTGTGAAAAAGTGTATATAGTGTGAACAAGCTAAAAATAAGTGCGACATAAGGGGATTGTAATGTAGCTCGTTCTAAAAATAAGTGCAAAAATTGTAGGACAAATGAAAAAAAGTGCGAAAATGCTCAAATCAAGAGGAAGGGATCTTCTTGGCAGCTTGTTGCTCCTTGTGACAAGGAGGTGTTCTGGTTCTTGTCCGCTCTTGGGTGAGAAAAATAAGAGCTTAAAAGGAAATTAAGCAATTCGTGAATTTACTGATGAATGCTCCTCAGTATAAGCATCTGCATATTGTTATCCAATGCCCACGTGCTAGTGAGTTGTCTTTTGATATTGCCCCTTTCCTCCTTACTGATCGCGGTCTGACTTAGTGTCTTCTGAACTCAAACTCAACTGCATTGTCTTGGGCGATGATCCTAACCGTGCGTTTGAGATCAAGATTGCACCGACAGAGAGTGTCAGCACCCTCCAAAGGGTTATCAAAGAATACAAGACGCATGGATTCGATGGTGTCGATGCTAAGGCTCTCACGCTATGGAAGGTGAGTGATAGATACCCGAGGTCTAATGCTGATGACCTGATCATTTGGAAAGGTCAAGATTGATTGGAACGACTTACACTTACTAGACACGATCGGAGACCAAGGCGTCGAGTTGAAGCCGTTAACCGAACTGTCTGAAGTGTTCACGGACAGACTAGAGTGCGGATGTATTCATGTCGTTGTACAACACATTCCAGCTGTTGATCGACGACTCGCTTATCTCAAGAAGGGCGCAGGTACTCCGTCAGCTGGCGCAACACCATCCGCATTCTCTACAAAGCAGGACGAGCAAGAGTACCTTTGCAATCGTCCTCGCAGAGCTGCGGACCCTGTTCCAGTCACTCTTCTCGAGCCTATCTTCGCCAAGTTCGTGGATGATTGTCAAAATCATCAACCGACTGTCCGCGATAACGACTTTGTTCAGCAACTTTCGCAATCTATGTCTTCCTTCCATCCCGATGAGCTTACGCGGATGTGTGTATTCCAGCAAGTGCTCCGCGACTACGTTGGCTCGACAAACTTTACCACAGACGGACATCTTTTGTCCACCAACGGAAAGTTTGTGCAGGTGATATTGGAGGTGAAGAACGAGATCGGAAGTGGCACTACCGAACCATTCGCGGAGGCAATGTTGTACTACCGCAAGTTTATGGAAGACTCGAAGATTGAGATAGCGAAGCTCCGGTCTGTCATTCCATGCATCCATATCATTGTCTTCGGTTAGTTCATTTCATCAGATTCATTGCTAAAGCCCTTTATTGACCACAACTAGGGGCATGCATTGGCTTTGCAGGCTCTGTTTTCACAGAAAAGGTCCAGTCTGATGTCCTGGTCCCTATCATTCCTCTGTTTTGGCATTCGACAGACCTCCGTATGCAAGTGATGGCGGCTCGTACTTTCGGGGCTCTCAAAATCGCCATCGAGAAACTCACAAATATGTACTCCCGTCCAATTCCGTCCCTCGAACCCAAAGATCCACGTCTAGGATGTCCTTATCCTCGGAGTTATACCAATTCAACCGGTCGCATTCAGGAATTCTCGTACGATGAGACTCAAATCCTCAGGCATAAACTTATCTTCTTCGGGGAAACCGTCAGCGATGTGGCTGGGAGCAAGATATGTATCAAATTTGTCAGGCACTATTCCCCTGAAGCCCACGAATTCTGTGCCAGCAAGGGGCACGCTCCCAAACTTATCGCCTACAATCCTTTACCCGGCGGCTGGAATATGGTAATTATGGATGTCATTGATATTGATAAGGATTACTTCTCGCAACGGCCTGGCTCATATCGACTGCTCAGTGAGATAGCTGTTTTGGACCGCCAGCCGCTGAAGGAGGCCATCACCTCTCTCATCCGGGAGTTACACGATTACAATGGCGGCTACGTTCATGGCGACCTTCGGGATACCAATTTCGTTGTGAGGAACAACAAACACTTCATGCTGCTCGATTTCGATTGGGCTGGACCGATCCAGAAGACCCATTATCCTATGCTTGTTAATCGGATAGATATTCGACGTCCTGATGGTGCGTGGGATGGGGAGAAGATTGTGCCGGAGCATGACTTGGAAATGCTGGATTATCTATTTCATCCTGAGCAACATGGTCGGGAGCCGGCGCCGCTTTGCTACCGAAGGGTCGCCCATGGCTATGTGATTGATTCATAATTTGTTGTACTTAGGACAGCGTACACATTTTCTCCACATCAAACAATCGCACCATACGAAAATAGCGGTCAATTGATGGGAAGGAGCTTGTTGTTTTTGAGGTCATGTCAATGCTGTCGGCACCGTCTGCCTTTCTCCTGATGAAAGTCATCTTGTTTCACATGACTACTACTGGGTTCGCATCTGGGATCACAAAACCAATCAGCCAGTCGGAGACCAACTCTTGCAAATATATGGAGCGTTGATGCAGCGCTCAAACATGCAGGCGATGATCATGTGGGTGCATTTATTCATCAGTGTCTTTTCAAAGTAGGTTTCGGTTGTCTTTCAGAGTGCGAATTAGAGCAATGCAAAACCCGATGGAAAATTCAAGGCAAGTCGTCTGCGCTTCCCTTTTGGCGGCTGTATCAGTTGTGAACACCCTACTCGCTTGCTTATTCGTCACATCAGATTTTGCACGCTAGTCAGGTCTCCAAGCAGCAGCACGTCAACAGAGGGTTGGCGAGATATGTCAGTATGTTCTTTCGTTTATTGGCTGTTGCAATTCTGACACTGGTATATGGCAAGGACTTCTGGGACGCCGATACCAACACTGAACCTACTAGTCCCGCAGTTTCTCTTGCGAATCCATTGTCTTCCCTTCGTTGGCTTAATTTGCCCGGTTGGTGCATTTTAACACTCGACCTCCAAACACGCCACAATACAATCAATACCGCTGCGGCCCCATCGTTAGAATTTCAACTTATTTCCAGCAGGAATCTCTGTAGGTACTATTCAAGTAGCTGTCGGTTGCAAGAAAAACGTGAGTAGTTTCCATAGCTCCTTTGATATCACGGAAGTTAATATATTTGCAGAGAATTCTTATTTCCCATCCCAGCGCAGCAGAATTGACCTGCACAACATGGGCTGCAGCAGGTACGCACCATACGAATGGCAACGAGGCTGGCAGTTCAATGCAAGCAAGTCGATCTCAGGCTGTGTCTCAAGGACACCCGATGGAAACGCAACCAGGTCAATTTCAGGCTGTACCGGGGACACAAATGCCTCAAGGGCAACCGACAGGAATGCAAGGGGGAGATGATAGGCTTGGGGCAGTTTCATACGAAGCAGTGAGCTGCTGCGGATTTTTCTTCGAATTTTTCTTTGGTCGTCGTCGTCCCACCTCGCATCAGTCATGAGGTCTTCTAAACTAGTTGCTTCAATTCTCTTGAAATTGTGGGCTTTACAGACTATTCCGAAAATTCAATGCCGTTGCTCCAAGTCAGTCTGGAGGGTGTGATATGCCATCTGATCTGGTTTACACTCAGAAGCATGTTTTATGTAAGTAACTTTTAGGTTTGTCCAAGTCGACGCTATTTTTCTGAATGTCGCGCTTGAAATTCACAGCTGATGGTGGTACTACTGGAATGGAGTAGCATTATAGGCTTTCTTGCTATGATACATATGCAGAGAGCGCAACAACAGAGCTGGAACTTCGCCCCTTGGTTCCTTGAGTACTCATCGAGACAAGGACTCGGACTTACCGCCGTCTTCGTGGATCTGAATCCTGAGCACATAGTTGACATTCGTTGGGCAACCAGCGATTAAACTTGAAAATAATGATTCTCTGATCTCAATCGTTTTGTTTTTTTATGTAAGAGATGTGAATTCGAATGGAACGAGCTGACTTGTATTTTGCACTCGTCGAGTACCCCTAATTCAACCCCTCTTCACTACCTCAAACATGGCTACTGTTCCCCCAAGCACATATCAGCCCCCAGGTCCCGTTTCTCCCCACGACCATGTTTTACAAGTTTCAGCCGGACCAAAGGTAAATCATACCCTGATAGTGAACGAGTCTTTTCTAACAGCCTTGCCTCTCAAGCCAGTACAATATGCTCCTGACGACCACACCGCTCATCCCCAACCACGTCAGGAGCAGATGCAACCCACAGGACAGATGGACGCTTCAGAGGTGCCGCAGGATAAAGGGAAACTAGCGGACCAGTGCACTGAACAGAGTCAAAAGAAAGAGGAGGAAGGCTCCGGTTCGGGTGCAGGGCAACCTGGACAACAACAAGGTCGACCCCACAACTATTGGCACACCGGACTTTTTAATTGCTGGGATGATGCTGGGACTTGTGAGTCCCATCAAATATTATCACAAAGTGATTAAATTCACAACCTGCTTCACAGATTGCATGTCATGTTGGTGTCCTTGCATGGTATATGGGAAAAACCGGCAGCGGTTTGACCACTTGCAAGAAAACGATACGGCAGATCCGGAACATGGTGGTTCGGGCTGTGATGCCGATTGTTGTATGCATCTAGCACTTAATGTGTTGTGCGGTTTCGGTTGGGTACTGCAGGTGAGTACAGATTTTGTCGTTCTTCACAGGTACATGCTAAGAAAGGTTATTAGCTTGGACAAAGAGCCACATTGAGAGCGCGCTACCACATTGACGGAAGCTACATCAACGATTGCTTGACTGCATTCTTTTGCACCCCATGTGAACTCACCCAAGAAAGTCGAGAATTGGCAGAGGAGGAAATGACTGCTTCCAATACTGAGAGACTCGGACAGACTCGTAACACATAACACGAACTGGCCAGAATTTCCATGGCTCAATCAATTACTTGCCATGTTTATCTTGGTGAGCGATTGAAAATTCACAACTTGCAAATGCTACAAGTTGCTACAATTGCTTTTACCCAGGCCTCAGGCGGCCATTAAAATTTTTGTACTGCACGAGTGACGAGTGAAGCCCACTTCCAGTTGTTCTGGTTATTTGTTGCCATAGGTTACGGCGAGAACTTGAAGCAAATCTGAGTCAAGGCTAGTCATGATGCATGATGAGCTTTAAGACGAAAGTTGAATTTCACCGGCCGTGACGGTGGAGACTCTTGTTTGTTTGGCAAAAGCCTTCGATCCAAACACCCTTGTGAAAATTGCCTCGATCTTCCGAATCGCCATGCCTGTCTTGCCGAAATGTCTATCGGGTTTCACTGTCATTCCAATTGCATATCCGAGCTCATCACATTTCATCTATGCAAGAGCTCATACCCCTCCTAAATCCAAAACGTTGAAATCTAAAAATGTTCTGCCTGAAGGACGCACACTATTCCTAGTCAACGTACCGCCAGATGCGACCGAGCGTGAGCTCACACTGCTATTCAAAGATTGTGGGACAGTAGAACGCGTCTTATTTGATTTCAACTCGACCGACGCTCCGGAAGAGCACACATCCGATTCTGACGAGGAGATGGTCGAGGCTGCTGAAAAATCCGATACTGAAGCACGACCTCGCAAGAAAAGGAAGCTCCAAACTTCCGAGCCTACGCCTCCTAAAATGATACCCCTCCCTTCTCCATCCCTTCGCACACTGCGCAAAACTGGGTCTTGTGCCCATCTCATATTTCTCGATTCGTCATCTCTTGCAAAAGCTCTTTCGCCCCCTACATCACCCAAACCATGGCCATCCTCGGAGGAGCCCCGTGGTCTCTCTCACTATATGGCAAAATATGATAATGAGCGGCCTCCGTTAGACACTATCAAAGCTCACGCAGACAGCTTTATGGAATGCTTCGAATTTGATCTTTCAAAGAGTAAACAAGAAGCCAAGTACCGCAAAGGGGAAGCAATCGTGGACGAGGATGGATTCACACTGGTCACTAGAGGAGGTGCTTATGGACAAACACTTGGCGGAGGTGTGGGCGTTGCCAGCAAGAAGTTCATGCTCACTGGGCAAATTGGGGGTAGAAAAAAGAAGGACAAAAAGAAGGAGAAGGATGCGTTCTATGCCTTCCAGAAGGCTGAAAAACAACGAAAAGGTGAGTGCGAAGTTGTTTTTCACGAGGATGTCGGTTCACGTGCCTGTAGTTATACTCGACATGAAAAAGAACTTCGAGGTGGACAAACAACGCATAGAAAAACTGAAGGAATCACGGCGGTTCAAGCCTTATTAATGATCTTTGCCAAACGTTTAGGAAAGTGGGTATAGCATATCACGAATACGATATAATGTAAGGTACCGGAGTTTTTCGTTCTAACGGGCGAGTCAATATCCCTTGATTCAGCGGGTGTGCTCCGTCAGGGTGTATACATCAGCGATCTCCCTCGCTTGTGATTATTTCAGTTGTATTTTGAAGAATTCTCTTGACAGGCCGCCGACCGTATGGGTCCCGTCGAGTGGGTGATGAACGTCAACGACAATAAATGAGTGCGATCAGCGAGTCGCCATCACACTGTTCGACGGTACTAGTGTACTGCAAAATGATGTATATCAAAACCTATGGTACGTTACTCTACGCCCTCATTTTGCGTATCACCATTCCTAAACCTTCGGGAGCGTCATCCCTCGGCTGCATTCTCTTTCATTCACAATAGCCTTGCAGGAGACATGTTGACCCATTTCTATAGGCCGTATCGGAAAAAGTAAGACTCGACTAACCCCGTCCTAAGGAAAAACCTACAGCCTACTCCTGCTTCGGTGAGGCTCATCCGTATTTGACAGGGCTGGAAAACCTGTTGCTGTTCTCCTATCACTATGCCATGGTTACTGTTCTACGCAGTATCTTTTCTTTTTCTGATACATTTCTACCCATCAAAACACCCCTTTGCAACCGTTGTTCATATTGCTGGGTTCTCGCTGCGGAATTCTGTATGCAGATGATAATTGATCCTTGCTGATGTTACCAATAGTGCGGAGACTGGACCCCGCGGCGAGTGATCAGCCATCGGGCGATATTGTCACATTCCTTTCCTCAGGGCCTCCTGGTGAGTTGGTACCTCCCTAGCGACATTGCTGAATGCACTTTCCGTGGTACCCAAGATCATTCGACTTGACATTCTACGACAAATGAGCGGACACATGTTCCACCGAGTCCTCATGGTTTATACTGCTTTCCCGCGGAAGTTGCTTTACCCGTGGTACACGCTGCTCCAGGGGAAAATTCACTGGTTGATGCGCCCATAAATTCTGTTTTTGGCGGGTTGTTCTTCAAGTTATAGCAGCGACTACGCACAGAGGACATGACTCCGAGAAAATCTCGGCCCCGATGACGCCCCCACTACTTTGGAGGTCACCGCAACTTGCAAATAACACCTAACATCTGACCGTCGAGAACATTTCAGTTAGCCCACCATCATGATCACGTGAGCTGGCGGCTTGGCTCGCCTATAAATACACCACCAGAGCTCGAAGTTCGGCACGTCGCCTTAGGCGGCCACTGATCAGTAAACTGCATGCACGAATATCGGGTCCCGTTGATGTTGCATGGTCGTATGGCTACCGACGGACCCCGACGGTAGTATGTGATCACTTCCTCACGGGTGCCCATCGCTTATCGTGACAAGACCAGGCGTCATGTCCTGCAATACAGTAGTGAATCGCTTGTAAACTGTCTGATGGTTACAGACAACACCGTGTATCTCGTTCTGTGAGTTCTCAGGAACGACAATCGCTTAGACGTTTACACATTGATTATGCGTACTAGCGATCTGACAACTAGCTCGACATCATACGTAAAGGTCCTGAGACCGAAGCTAGTGCGTCGCTTGTGTGCGTGGAATTGGTGACTGTGGTAGATTCCCCTGTTTGTTTGAAAGCGACTTGCGCTTATTCGAGTTCTTCTTGACATCCCGCGTGTTTATCGCAGCGGGAACATAAGAACTGCGAAACTACGGCGGCCCGCCACCACGGGGAGCTGCACTGTTGCAACTACTGGTGGCTTGGAAGGGGCATTTTGGTACTACGAATTAAATTTAGTTGCATGATCCACATGCATGAAGGTGTGACAGATGCAGATGCATATGGTGGCTGCGACTAAATATTGCTCCTCCTCAAGTTTGTATGTAAGGACATCCATAGCGATATTATTTTCCCATAGGAGAGGTTTCCAGTCAGAACAGCGTGCCGGAATTTAGCGAGCAGATATATGTGATTCATGCCAAATTTGATTTCTGTTCTACATATGTAACTATTACAATCATGATGAAGTTTCTGAAGTGCTGTATGTGTTTATGAATGACCTAGAATTTGTACTTGGAAACGATTTCCCAGAACCCCTTGCCTTGGATGGTAGCGAGCTCTAGTTCAAGAGCTGAAGGCTGGCGTGAGCCATCAGGGCCAGCGTAGGTGCCTGCACCCCAAGGGGAACCTGAGTAGAAGTAAAAATTAGCAACGGTCGATCACAGACGGGAGGAATAAACATACCACCGCGAACTTCGGTCATGTTAGAGAGTTGTGCGAATGTGTTTTTGTAACCCAAGGGAACATAGATAATCCCGTGGTGAGCGAGAGTGGAGAGGGAGCTGATGACGGTAGCTTCCTGTCCTCCACCTGGAGTGCCGGTAGAAACGAAGACACTGGCGAATTTGCCGGCCAAACCACCACTGACCCACAATCCACCAGTTGCGTCCCAGAAAGCCTGTGAAAATGGGGCATATAATTAGAATTTTTTAAAGAGACTAGAACGGATCAGAGACATACCTTCCACTGTGCGGGGAAGTTGCCATAACGGGTAGGAACGCCGAAGATAAAGGCGTCGAAGCCAGCAAGCTCGCTTGGTGTGAGGATAGGATAACTTGGCTTTGCGGGAGCATGCATCTTTACGAGGACTTCCTCGGGTAATGTTTCAGCGATCCTGATCAAATCCAGTAAGCGAGAGATCTGAGACTAGGATTGGTAACATACTGGTAAATGGTGGTGGATCCTCCAGCAGACTCGACACCAGACTTGACAGCTTCGGCCACTGATGAAGGTAGATTAGGATATATAGGGGATTCTGGATGATTTGTACTCACACTTGGCGATGTGGCCGTACATGGAGTAAATGACGATTGCGACTCTAGGAGACGACATGTTGTAGTGGAAGAAAGGATGACTGAAGGTATTGATAACGATCGATGATCAAGCTCAGTATTTGTATCTAGATTTCAGTACTTTGTCCTTGCTTGACAATACCTTGAAACGCATACGTCAGTGACTCAGCGCAATAGCGGTAATTGCAAAACAGTACGAATGCAGTATGTTTCAACCCACACTAAAGACCAAACCCGGGTGATCGAGCTCACCATTATCACTCATTTTATGTAAAACTGACCAAGCTGGGCGTTAACGCGAGCTCGTCATCTTGTGCCTGTCTCTTAGAAATCCCGAGAACTTTTGTCTCTCTTTGGAACAATGATGATTCATCGCTAAACACTTCTTCGCGTATGTACTATTCCTCACACACCGTTCCAGCCAAGCTTGTAGTACAACGCCCACAGCCGAATATTATCTGTGCGTTTGCCAGACGCTGAAGCTCTCAATCCAATTTTCTCACCAACATAACGTGGGTGACCGTCAACAAGCCTAGCGAAACCAGCCTGGATTCCCGGCAAGATCGACAATCATGACTGACCGGCCTCCCACACCTCGCACATAGTATTCTACCAGCAGCAGAGAGGGCAACCGAGTCCGAGATGCCATCAAACACTTTCGGTATGCAGCTTGCTGTATCCAGGGTAACTTCATCCTGATATAGCAACAGTTTGGACACGCATGTAGCACGCATGTGCATGATGTTTTTCAATGAACCAGTCGGTTTTCTGAAGGCGAGGTAGACCATCGACGATCGTATCGCACAGGAGACGTCATCGAATGGATCATGCAACGGTACGGCCAACATCCAAGCAATCTATTACTGCCTCCCTTTTATTGACGTATTCTTAATCCTGTGGTGCCAGATAAACCTTGATCTACAAATTTGCTTCGCAGGCCATTTCCCTCATCTCACGCTAGACGCGAATGTTTCATTTTAAAGGCTGACCTCAAAACCCGTTATATCCTCGCAACTGAGAAGCTAGTGCCTTTTTCTCGGAATGTGTTTCCCTGGAAAACGACAAAAAGACAACTTCACCGAGCCAAAACCCACACCTCTAGATACAAAAGCCCAAGCAAATCAACCAGAGCAACCAGTTTCTCCCCCCGTTCTCCCTCCACTTTCACCTATTTCTCCAACCAGTATGCCTGCCCCTAGGATCGCTATCGTCACTTACTCCCTTTATGGGCACATCACAAAGAGTGCGTCTTCCTCACCACACATCCACTTCCTTGCTTAATACATCATTCACAGTGGCCGAGGCCGTCAAGAGTGGTATCAGCAATGCTGGTGGTAATGCCTCTATCTATCAGTCCGTCCATATCCACCTATCAGCTATGAGCGTGCATTAACTTCACTCCAGGATCCAGGAGACCCTCTCCGACGATATCTTGAAGCTCGTCAAGGCGCCTCCTAGACCCGATTACCCTGTCCTCCTCCCTGATGACCTTATCAACTTTGACGCGTTCCTCTTTGGTATCCCCACCCGTTACGGCAACTTCCCCGTTCAGTGGAAGGTACGTTATCTTACATCTGCAAGGTTGAACACGTTCCTTAACGTACTCATACAGGCATTCTGGGACGCCACTGGCCCTCTCTGGAGCAAGGGCGCTCTTCAGGGCAAGATGTGCGGTGTGTTTGTCTCCACTGGTACCCAAGGTGGTGGACAGGAGATCACCATTTCCAACACGTTGTCCACTTTCGTGCACCATGGTCTCATCTACGTTCCCCTCGGCTACAAGCACTCCTTCCCTCAGTTGTCTAACCTGACCGAGATCCACGGTGGTAAGCCCTTGTCTCAGATGAATGGCTACACAAGCATTGATTATCAACCCTCTATTTCCGAACAGGTTCTTCTTGGGGTGCAGGAACCTATGCAGGCACGGACGGTTCCCGCCAGCCTTCACCTCTCGAAATGGAGATTGCTGCTATCCAAGGCAAGACCTTCTGGGATACCGTGGCACAATACCACGGCCACACCAAGTCCTCGTGAATCTAGATATTGATATGTATGGATTCGACTTGGATTGTATATATTGCGCACGCATAATATGAATTAAATCTCGCGCTCGTGCAAAGTCCCATTACATGGATAGATATTTTCTGATCATACGTGTTCGCATCAATACGCCATCCATCGAGTCTGTGGGTTTGTTCCCATGGGTTTGGTGCGCCGTTACCCGATTAGTATGCACACATGTGACGGCGGCCTAAAATTAATCACTAGCAACTTCCCGGACTGAAATACCTGAACTCACACAGCGTGCATGCGCGAAGATCGTATTTATGTGAAAGCTGGGCCAACTGTAACCACTTGCGTACATGCTTTGAATCACAGGAAAGTGGGTGCTCTTTGACGAGTCTCATGCAGCTCCCTAGTAAGATGCTAGCGAACACTGCGCTACCGGATAGCATATCTTGAAGGTGCTAAGCAGCGCGCGTCATTCCGTCATGATCGTATCGTGGCTCCCAATGCCCAGTACAGGAAGCTCCTGAAGATTGCAGGCACCCTCATTTAGAGTCAACCCTGTGGCACACGGCCTCCGTGTCCCAAATTGCAATAGTGCAACGATAAACGCCAGCCTGATCTATTTGTGCTTAGATAAACTCATGGGCGCGCTGGTTGCGGAGAACGGAAGATGAAACTGATTGGTGGCAAATCGTACGGAATATGAAGAAATTACTAATCAGTGCCAAGCGGTTTACTTTAGGGCCTTTGGATCAAGCAAAACTCATATCTTCAGCCCAGTTGCCTGATGGACGGTCTCCAAATGCGCCATCTTCATCCATTGCTGGTCCCCAAGCTGCGTCATCCTTACTCTTGACGGCCTGAATATCTATTAGCATCCGTCCACTAACCAATTCGATCCCCAAACGTCAAAGCAACGTGGTCGAGCAGAAAATAGTGTCGGAGCCGACAGTGTTCGCACGTCGAGGACACACCTTTGTCAGATATTCTTTGTTCCTTTCCATTTCTTTTTCAAGCCTCACAAGAAGGGCGTCCTGCTGCTGTGCCTGTGACAGCACTCGGTCGACATCAGTCTTCTCGAATTTCACTGGTGGGTCCGAGAATGACACAGTCCCATCTGCAGACAGCTCCGCGGAGATTTCTGAGCACTCAATCTAGCACAAAGCATCAGTTATTCGTACGATTCGCCAAGGGAAAAGAATCCACCATGCTCAAAATCAGAGATTTCACTTTATTCTCGTCCGAAATTCCCACCTCTCGTCCAATATCGGATAAATGTAACGTCAAATAAGTGGTTGTGAGTTTCTTTATGGCCCAGCGGGGCGCACGGTCGAGTGCCTGAGTAATGAGACCAAGAGTTCTTTCCTATACGCGTGGTTAACGATACACAGATCCATGCGCTTTTAATATCTTACATTGGCGAATAGCTGCTGTTCGTTTTCAACTATCGTGCGAAGGTAGTCGCGTTGCAGAGGATATGCATTCGTAAAACTTGCATAAGGAGTTGCCTTGAACAATCGCATAAGAATCGGGTGCATGTATTTGGAAGGAGGTGATGTCTGACCAGTCAGAGTGCGTGAGCGAGCCGTTCACCCATGGAGGATACTCGTACCTTTCCGCGGTATATCAACTGGACGAGGACCAGCTTCTTTAATGCTTCCATTTGAATAGCCGAAGCCGCTGTGCCTGGACTTGATGCGCAGATCTCAAAGAGTTCTTCTGCAGCTGACCAGTTCTTTAGCGCAGCAAGTGCGATACCGCCGGCATAGTGGTATACCAAATTATCGTGGTAGGTCAAGTCGGAAAGTGAGAGATCAATTGTAGTGATCGAATGAGCCAGGACGGGGATTGCGGCTGAGAAGTGGCGAGTGGCGACGCAAATCTATAACAATTGCTGGCGATTCAGAAAACTGGACAGTTATCGCAGCTGGCAACCTTACCGTCAGGAAAATAGGGTGGATAGTGGTGAGATGTGAAAGGGTTGGAGGATATTTTGCGAGCAAATCAGATAATGGCGCGATTGCAAGTTTGGGCTAAGAAATTTGAGATCAAGTGGAGAGCTGAGTCAATAATGTATCTTACATTTCCTTCAACTTCAGCGAATTGTCGTATTCCAGTTGCAAGAAGTGTCACTGGACGTATATGACCTCATTGTACCACCACATAAGTGAGAATAGGCTAACCTCGATCCGGAGCAACACGAGCATGTTCGGGGATAAAATCGCGGCAAAAACTCTCGATATGGTGCCACAAAGGCTTATCAGACGCGACAGTATGCAGTCGCGCGGACCTTCAGGAGATCGGTGTGCGTAATGAAACTTCCAATAAGACTCACTCACAAAATGTAAAGCATACCAAGCGTGTGATCTCGCGCGTTTAGCAGAGTCAATGGATCTTGGCTACCTGGCAAAATGCTGGCCAGCAGGACTTCTCTGACATCTTTGGATGCGCAACTCCTCAGATATTGGTTTAATTGGGAAGGACTTGACGTCGATGTTATGGTCGCGACAATAGAGGCTAATGATACATCACTTGCAGATTGACCAGCTGCGTTCGATGATGACTGTGCAGGGCTGGTGGTTGACGTGGCGGATGTAGGTGGTGGAGTAGGAAGACCTGATTGATTCATGACACAAAACTTTAACACCAACTGCATTGATATAGTCAACGATATAGATATTGTCAAAGAGGTAAATGTTTAGATACCGAGGATTATCCTTAGTGCGAAAAAATCAGAATGAACGGTTGTTGAGACCAATTGGATGGTAGTTTTTTGGTCGAAGGATGTTACCACTCCTGTCACTGTACTTATTCAGGTTGAGAGAATGTTTCAATTGCAGCTCCTGATCGTCTGAATGCTTACCTAATCGACAACGACAAGCCGGGTTTGCGTTTACTTTTGTCCCAATGGAATCCAAATTCAACCTCAACTGCTTAGTCTTAATTAGGCGACCACCCCGGGCCTGTCGAGATTGTATCGACGAAGGCTGTTGGTAAATTTGATCAAGGAAAAGAATAAGCGTGAATTCGATCTAACTTGCATCTCATGCTATGGAAGGTGCACCGGTGAGTAATGGACTGGAAAATTGCTGGTGCTGACCGTATGATACTTGAAAGGTTGATATCAATCCGAAGAAGAAGTTAGATCTCCCGCCTGACGCCGAGGAGCTCGTACGTTTACCCGCTTACTCGACTCTCCAAAGTGTTCACCGTTAGACCGGATGATGAACACCTTCATATATTTGTGGAATGCTAGTACGTCTTTCATCTTATGTCTAGTAGAATTGTGATAATAATGTGCGCGGATGTGAGCATCCGCATGAAGGTATTGATAGGTGTAACAACTCATACAGAGGGTCTGAACGGTGTAAGGTGGCCTCATGTACATTTTTTCCCGAGCGGGTACGTACTTCTTGGGTAAAACAGTCCACCAAATTTCCAAACATACAGTATTGATCAGGGGCTTTGTAAGCCACACGCGGTTCTGACATTTCCCGCACTTCCAAAGTGCCAGGTCTGTGCGCTGACATATAGATAGCGCACTCTTCTTTGTAAGTCTTTTTGAATCTTTTTCGTCTCGTACCGTCACCTTCGGCACTCGACGCTTCGCAAACTTGAAACACACCTCACTTTACTTCCACAACCTTCAACTTTGGTTCCCCTCTTCGTCAGAACTGAGTACGGCATTCCTACAAAGCCTTCATACCACCTCGGGTTCGACTTCAGGTCTCATCAGGATGGCTGATTTCAATGTTCGGGGGTTCACCAAATTCTCTTCCACGTCCATACTGATTTTTCTATGTAAAGGTTCATGAAGATATGGTTGAAGGCAAGCTGCACGAGGTGCTAGACAACTACGTCTTGAGTCGGTCCATCCCTTCCTGGCTCATGCTGATAGGATAAAATATAAGGCAATGAAGACGATGGAAGACCTACAAGCTCAGACCGCTCTGAACGCTGAGCGCGTCGCCGACTTGGAGGTGACCATCAAGATTCTGAAAGACGCACAGAGAAAAGAGCGATGTTGTATGTGAGTAAGATTTTACGTGACTTGGATCAAGTTGCCAACATCGACTTAGGAACGATGCCATCAAACTAGCGTTGTTTTACATCAACCGAATCAAGCATCACCTTGATGACGAAGAAGTTAGAACGTTCCGATTTTATCATGTAAACTGACCTCGAGAGCATTGACCCTTGGGACAACATCAATGCACCTCAGCCAGCCCCTGGCATTCTTTTCCGAAGCTGGCTATCAGTTACGAACGAGGCTATTCAAAACGAATGTCACATCCTGGAGGATTATATGCGTTTGATCACAGAGCGCATCACACTAATGCAAAAACTCCATAGGCAGATCAAGAATGCAAATGATTAGTTTACCGGTCTGTAGTCTGTCATGTACCGTCTCGTCAGGGAGTGGAATAATACGATGTTTGTTTGAGCGGGTGCATACACATCGAATTTGTACGCTGTGCATAGCGCGTAGCAGCACTCCCGAGCAAAGCACTACCAGTAACAAGTGATTGTACGACTGACAGGAACAGGGATGTTATGATATATACAGGAGTCGCTTGATGTTGGCTGCTATAATCAACATCCCCGGGCCGCGTTGATAGTGTCCAAACCAAATTCTTCTCGTCTTAGGAAGCAGAGAGTTTTGAACGTTCAACATCAAAGCTGAAGTCATGTTCAGATGAACGACAATAAACTTCACCAGATTTCCCTCATTCTGCAGTCAACAAACGTGACCTTAATTCGCTGTCCAGAGGATCTCCGATGTAAGCTACGCGGCGTCAACCTGAACGCTCTCACCTGTATGCGTGACCTGCTGCACGACTTCACCCACAGCCGAACCGTTACCACTCGAGTAACAACCTCCGGCACACACACTAGGCCCGCCTTCCACACAACAAAACACTTTTCCATAGCTCTCGCTCAAACGTGCGCGCTGACGAACGGTAAACGTGTAGAGATTGAGTAGTCTGCGTGAGCTTTCCCGAAAGAAGACCGACTATTTGAAAATTATTTGAGATAATTATAAACGACAGGATGTCAAGAGCACGTACCATCGATCGATCGCCCACTTCTCTACCCGACTCAGTTCAATCTGCAGGATCGACGCGACCTCTGAACATGGCAGGTCTTGCATATGCCCGACCAAAATACAGTAGACAAAGATTCTCACGGCTCCACGCTGAGGAACATGGTCGTAGGCTGAATGCACGGTTCTGCTGTGATACCCAAGCGACCGGATGTGTTAGTGAACCCAAAGTTCGAAGACTTCTTTATGCATTGTACGCAGGAACGTCCAGCAATCTGGGAGGACCTCCATCCTAAGAGACACCTTGACTCTCGAGGCACTTGTGACTTTCCTTCCTTCCTCCATATTTCATGTCCCTACGCTAGTACCGTAATAGTAATGGCTTCCGTGAGCATAGTACTAAGAGGTCAGCAGAGGACAAATAGACTTACAAGCTGTCGAGGATCAGCTATTTCTTCAATTAGCCTGGCTCGGGGACGGCGGAGGATAATGCACTCACGTTCTGCCAACTTGAACATATCGCAATTACATTTGGTGAGGAAGACTCGAACGTGAGGAAAGAATGATGTACTCACTCTCTGTGAACAGATGAGCGACGACAGTAGTTAGTGGTGCGCGGGCTCCATGAAGGAAGGTCCGTCCCATCCAATGTCCTCGTGTTTGCTGTGGCACAGCCTCATCGCTGAGTAGACGAAGCACACAGGTCGGCGACCACACCTGTGACACCCACGTATTTGTAAGCTTAGGCTTACCATGCGACAGACGCACCTTGCTGACTCGTTGCTGATCGGACACTGCGTCTTGTTTATCGGATATTATATAGGATCCTGCCTCCATACTGTTTCTCCACCATATTAGCAAGCATATCAAGGAGCTCTTCGTCGGCGTAGCCCTCGAAGGTGAATCTATGCGGTACACAACTCGGAAGACCTGGATTATGGCTGAAGAATTTCTCCATCTGACGGCTGTAGCCGGCAAGGATGAAAACAAGGCTTCCAGCGCGGTTCTCCATCTCTGCTAACAGGAAGTCCAGAACATCGGTACCAGACCCGCCCTATGCGCTAACTAGCTGATAGGCCTCATCGATGAATATGGCACCATCGCCGACTTTCATAACGTCCTCGATGAGCTTCTTTGCACCACCGACGCCATCATGTGCCAGGCTGGCTCCTGTGATTTCCTTGAATACGTTTCCTAAAAGTACTTGTATTGATTCGAGAAACTGGGCATATAGCCTTGCGACCGTTTTCCCTGTAGAAAATTTTAAATTAGCGCAAGAAAATTACACGAAGAAGGGTTCCTACCACCTGTCCTTGGATTTCTCAAGAGCGCAAGATTCAGATGCTTCTTGTTCGCAGGTGTTCCTTGATGTTTCATCAAGTCTAGCTTCTCCTTGGTTTGTAGAACTTGCGACTTCACTCCGTCATCGCCATAATACTATCAATCGCGTCATTGTGCTCGCCCATGAGCTTCTTCTGCGATTCCCAGTCGTCACGAGCAGCAGAGCTTTTTTGGCTACCAGGAGGTTGCGAACGAGTCGATGAGGGATATGAGGATTGCTGTGAGGGAGAGGTCGTTGGTTTGGATGCGTTTGCACTGCCGTCTTTCAAGGAACCTGCTGTTTGCTGCGCGCGGACTTTTGCCTCTTGGATCTCTCGTTCCTTCTGCTTGAGCATAGCCTCTCTTTGCTTCGCAGTATCTGCAATAAATGCAACACGTAGAACAGATAAGAAGGAAGGCAATGAGCAAAAACGCGGACGGACGAATAGCCATCATACATGGGAGGTCCGCTATAGTCCCGGTCCGCTCTTTTCATCACATCAATTAGAGCCTTTCTTGTATATCTATGTTGTCAAGCTCGGACAAGCTAACATGATCAGAGTCACGGTGCACCTCCAAAAAAGTCGTAAGTGTGTGCATGGTATTTGATATCGAGAAATTATGGGTATTCTTGGGAGCGTGCTGCGAGGGCGCGTCCTCTGCGACAGAAACCGGACTCGTGTTTTGAAGTTGGATTGTTTGAAGGCGGAGTCTGTTGAGAGGAGTATCTGGAGAATCCGTGGAGCACTGGAGACCGCATTTTCGTATCTTTAGGACCGAATTTACCGCACGTTGATCATTGTTTGATTGAGCACACAATTTGTCGCATGTGAGTAAACCAAAGTCTTATGGAGATTGAGATTGACTTGGCATTGCAAAGTTCCGAGAACTATGACGGTGGCAGTAAAGCACACTCATGGAAAACGGACCAAATGATGTGATCCCCGCTGTGCGTGGCGGGTACTACTACTAGCTTCTATTTCACGCAACATTCATAACGTCTTATCAATATCAGTTCCGTGCCTTCTCCCACAACATGTTATCTGACAGCAGCACCAGGATAGCCTATCCATGTCAACGACGGTAATAACCAAGCAGTGCGAAGTTCGTAATATGTAAATTCTTCTGAAAGTCTGGAATGCCTTGCTCTTCTTCAGCTTTGCAGCCTTCTCGTCTCGGTTGCTTTAATCAATATTGCACCCTTACTACGTGCCTATGCTGTATAAACCTGACGCCCACTGCAAATGAGGCTATGGGTCCTGTGAGTCGCTTCTGTCCTGTTGACTTTGCACGGTGTTGATGCCATGTTGGCGGTCAAACTCGGCCGTTTTTTGGCTTGAGCAGTGCGCATCAAACGAGCGTCATTAGCAATTTGTCGGATGGTTTGAGAAACCGGTAAGCAGTCCAATATGAATGGTGATGTCGGACTCACAGACATTCAGGGTGGTATTCGCGCAGCTCGCAATGGAACATCCTTGTATCCTGCTTCTTGGTTTGTTCTTTTTTGACTCGTTCCTGGCAATTGACTAATTAGCTACGAGACAGATGAGCTGACGAGCCATTTGGATATGACTTCCATCGATGCACTTGCACTTGCAATCAAGGACTTTGAAGGTGGCGTGGTGATTGTGTCAAGCAACTTCCTTTTGATCAGTCAAGTTGCTGAGGAGCTTTGGGAAGTCGCTGATAAGACAATTCACAATCTAGCGAAGGACGAGATCAGCATTGTCGACTACAAGAGGAACCTTGTGAAGCACAGTACGGTTTCACCCCCCTCATCTGATCGTGTGCTAATTGTCATGCAGGTGAGGCCCAATTGTAAAAGGCCAAGGCTCATCAGCAAGAGCGCCACTAAATGGAAGAGATAGCGAGTGCCACAGCCCTGTTTCTTTGTGTACATATACACACCGTACACTACACCCCTTACATGGGCCACACACATGTTTTGCCATCACAGACGTCTTTTTTCATTCGACTGTCGCACAACTAGCTGGATCTTACATTCATGTATTTGTCATGTTCAACTTGGGCCACATTTTCGCTTTTAGATGTCTTATTGGGAGTCTGTGTTTAGCTATGATTAGATTGTTTGATATCTGCAGTTGAATGGTATAACTCGGAAGACCCATACATACCATGGCATTGAACGGTGACTTCACAGGGTGTGGCCTTGGGAACTAATCATAAAGCACATGTCATACTGAAGACTTTCACAGTGATGCATAACTTTTAGGAGGAAGCAGTTGCTTCGGTGCAACAGTAACAACACAATGTACTTGAATCCAATTCTCATTGTAACTTCCCAGTCAAACTAATAACTGCTACTTACCAACCGATGCTACATTATACTATGAATTTGAAAAAGGTGTAATGGACCAAAGCGAGGTCAACTGTAACTACCTACTACTGGTGATGTGCTATTGCTACAACCCAAGTGAAGAGTCCTCGATGCATATTAGATCCATGAAATGAACAGTTTATGAGGTGGTGTGTTCTGTGACACTGTCTGCATTGCATCACCTCGTTGATGGCCAGCCAACTCACATGACTGTGAAACCACTGAAAACCTGTTCACATTGATATATTGATGTATTTGCTATGATACATATGCCTGAAGTGTGGCAGCCTTAATCCTTCCACTGAACAAAGAGATGATGTGATTGCCAATGGCCAAGCCTGATAAAATCAACTGCTCGAGGATCCGCCGCGACTGCGCTAGTCTTTTAGGCGTGCTGGTCGCTGGTAGTCCTCATTGAAGGCCGTGATCTTTGTCTTTCGAGACGAGGAGAAGCTGGTCTGAAATGTGTGAGAATGGGAAACAAGGAGGAGATCCGTCTGACCGTCTGAGGAACCATGAAGCAAGTACTCTAGGGGAACTACTGATGGTATACGAGGACAGTTGTAGGGTCTTTCTAATCGACTGAAAGGTCAGGAGCCCATTCAGTCACATAGTCCATGTTATACAGACAGCCGAGGTTGAAAATATACCGTTCCACACAGGCTAGCGGATATCGGCCGATTGAATGTGTCTGCCTGAGTCTAACATTCGGCCGGCCGGCTCACTGACAGATGATTTTAACAGCTGGGCCTATAAATTGTGATGCTCGATATTAACATGTTGGCCAGTGTCCAGGAAACAAAGGCGGCGCAGTGTGATACTGTCATCTGGGCCCATGTAGCAAATAGTTGCTGTGTGCACCGGTCAGCCGATGCCAAAGGTCGGCATGAAGCCATCATGTGGGCCGATGTAGAAGATATTTCAGGTGCATATCAATAGGCCCATATGGAACACATTGCTTGTGCGTATCGGTCCGGCAATATTGGGTATGAGGCCATCAGGTGGGCCGATCACAATGAACAGCTGATGCAATCGGGTGGGCTAATGGAACTGATAGCATCAGTTTGGCCGATAAAGATGAATTCCCGATGCTCTCAGGTGGGCAGATAACAATGAATGGCCTGACATAATTGGGTGGGCCGATGGAACTGATAGCATTGGTTGGGCCGATTGAAGCGAATTCCCGATGCTCTCAGGTGGGCGGATAACAATGAACGGCTGACAGAATCGGGTCGGCCGATGGAATCGCAACCGTCGGTTGGGCCTATGGAAACGAATTCCCGATGCAACCAGGTGGGCCGATAGAATTGAGACCATCAATTGGGCCGAGGGAAATGGATTCCAGATGAAATCAGGTGGGCCGATAAGAATGAAAGGCCGATGCAATCAGGTGGGCCGATAAATTTGAGACCATCGGTTGGGCCCATGGAAGCGAATTCCTGACGCTGTCAGGTGGGCCGATAACAATAAATGCCCGATATCATCAGGTGGGCCGATGGAATTGAGACCATCGGTTGGGCCCATGGAAACGATTTGCCGATGCTCTCAGGTGGGCTGAGAGTACTGAATGGCCGATGTAATCGGGTAGGCTGATGGAACTGATGGCATTGGGTGGGCCTATGGAAATGAATTCACGATGCGCTCAGGTGGGCCAATGGAACTGAAGCTGTCAGGTGGGCCAATATAAACAAATGAATCAGGTGGGCCGATAGACATGAAGTACCCCTACGCCATCAGGTTGGCCGAACAGAATGGATGCCTGATGAAGTTGTGTGGGCCGATGAGGAGCACCATATCATTCTATCAGGTGAGCCGGCATGGAGCAGGTCTCCCATGCACATCAGTCGGCACACATCAGCACGGTCGGTCGGTCGGTCTCCAGGAAAGATGATCTAGCAGATTCAACAACATGAATTCAAATTAATTTTCAACCTTGTAAAGGAACCATCTACAAAGTTCAATGTAACTGTCATATACTATTATATGTGATCACATGTCCGACTAGGCTGGAACCGAGACATGACGATCAACATCCATATATTTTGCATACTGTGGCCGGGGTGTCCCCACAAAGTTGTGAAGGCTATCGCGCATGAACCATGCCCACACGATGCGATCACCGGTACATGTGACTCCATGCCTGACAAGGTGTCCAGAGCAAGCAACAATGGCACCAGACTTATATTGCAACTGTATACTGAGGTTGGACAGGGTCATCAGCCCATCACAATAGTGGCCGACACTGGTCATGATGTCGAACCCTTCGGGAGCAGATCTTGGATCTCGGTGAAGAGGGCATTGCCTGTTACAAATGACGGCTGTGCAGTTGAAGACCAAGGCCCAAAGTTGCAGACGAGTGTATATGTCATTGTGACCGTTGTCCATGGCCCACTGAGTGAGTTTTATATGCGTGGTAACTGAGGCCCAATACAACTCTGGATGCATCACCCGAAGAGCCGCCGAGGCCAGGAGTGCTGAGCGCTGCATGGATGTTATGACCGTAGGACCACCTTCACCCTTCAATGCAGCCGACACCTCGGGGGAGAACACACCGTTGGGAGGAAAACCATGTGGCTGGAACAGCTGAGTGAGTAAATAGATCATAGTGGAACAACCAGACCTCACCTCTCGGCCTTGCTGGAACCAGCAAGGAGCTATGTTGATGCATCCTGGGGTTAATGGGCGTCAGTCACTCTTATGGAAATACCCAGGGAAAGTTCGCCATTGGGTCTCTTCTCCCCTGGTGATGCTTCTCTTCAGAAGATGACCCATGCCGACGGTGGCGTCTTCCATGTCGGCCTGATCGGTCAGTCTAAATGTCAACCGACAAGCAACAATGCATGGGGCTTACTTGAATCCACGGGCTGATGGCATCTGGAAGGTACCATAGGATGATATGACCGCCTGAATCAACGAGCACTGAGGGCTTGTCGAGCAATTGTTCGGAACGATAAGGAAATCTTTGGAGTAGAGCCTCTTCATGTTTTGTGATCCGCCCGGTGGAGCGTTTGTTAAGTGCCTCATTATACCGAATCATGTCAATATCAAGCTGAACTGCCACACGGTGTAAAGAGTAGATTCTATGTGGGCGCTACAAAAGTGTTACCTTAAGACTCAGAGTGCGAGTGAGATGTTCATCCCAAAGAGACTGCCTATAGAAATGCTCCTTGATATAAAGCAAGGGATATCTTGTTAAGATCGAAGTGAGAGAAGGAGAGTTACCAAGAGTGCACTTGGTGTTCCGAGGATATGTCCGAAGTACCGAAGTACTCGTCCGAAGTGGTCCAAAGGTGGTCTGATGTCTAGAAATGAAGGTCCGAGGTTGCATGAAGCGTCCGAAGAGCTTCCGATGAACAGCGAGCGTTCCGAGAGAAGTATGGCGGGTGTATCGAAGTATAAGACTTCACGAAGTATAACTAAGCAAAGACTATCGGGGGAACTCAGAGACAGTGAAGAGCGAAATGGCAGCGGTCAGGCCAAACAATCGTTCCGAATGAACAAAGATCGATTGCGCGAAGTACGACTATCCGAAAGTGACTCTACTAACTATGACTCGTAGCAGGGAAAGTGAAGTGAAGTGCGAGTAGCTAGCGAGACAGATTATATCCTACAGCGTGAAAGTTCGGAAACTGCGTAGGCGAAACCAGTAGCGAGATAAGACATCCGAAATGTAATAAGACTCAAGGCGAGCCACTACAGAGATATGCATGTAATAAGACGCAAGGCGTGTATAACCGACGGGCCGACGACATATGTGCCCCTAGACATAATCAATAATAGATAACCAAGTGAAGAACGCACCAGCGAAGTCAAACAGACACAGACAGGACATGGTACGGAGGATCAGAACTGTATACAAGCCTCGGAAATGGACGGATGACCTTCAGACGACTCAGACGAACGCACGGAACTCTCGGAAGGTAAATGGAGTGTCGAGGAATGTGTATGTGGAATACCTATGAGTTTGGCAGGATACGAGCCCAACGTTGATCTGAGTGCTACAGCGGTTGGCAAAACACCGACAATATCAAGGAATAACTCACTTGGGTTTAAATAAGCATCGGCGAGAACTCGGGCCAACTGCTGACATGCAAGCATGGTCGGCACATCCAATGTCAGTGGAGGCAAGACCGACTGTTGCCGGCGACCGACATGATCAGCAAAGAGCTGGTGCACAAAGTCACCAGCAATGCATGTCGTATGCAATGCCCAGTCAATAGGAATTGAAATCATCTGTGGAGGCAGAACAACAGGCATAATAACTTGTCAGCTTATATGGGACATGACTGAGATTCATTGAGTAATACTATATACATTTAGAGAATCAACGTAAATTTGGCAATACTACTGATGTCTATTTAGTAATGATGTCCACAATGCTGGTGATAATAGTAAAATTAACATTGGCGAAAGAGCAGCACAAGCCATGCGAAGTTAATCCTTGCCTGACAATTGCCCACTAGAATTCAAAAGTGCTTCCTCCAGGTCGGCAATCGGTCCCTCAAGTTGGGACATGGTGGATGCAGCTGCAGTGGCGACCTGGGTCTTCTGGTCCAGCAAAGCACCCATTGCGTCACCGAGATGTTTGAGGTGGGCTCTCACTGCCACAATTTGATTGAAGAGGGCATCGCCATCCACCTGCCCAGTCACCACAGGACCAGGCACAAGCATGGCTCCCATCGGCTAACAATTACCATAAGTGCAAGTTCAGCATGAGAAAGAGAGCAATAACCGACCAGTTGTTCGAAGTGGTCTTGGGTCATCTCCATGACCTCATGGATGTTCAAGTCCAGCAGGTCCAACCTCAACCGGTCGAAGCGATCCTTCCACCAATTGTACCGGTAGTTAGGCACAACTTGGTTAATAGCCCTTAGTTCAGGGCTATTCAGAGAGCAGTGTGTGAAGAATTCATCGTGCAATTGTTTGGTGGTGATTGTCCCGGTTTGGAATCTGGCAAGTCTTCCAATGATGGCGCAGAGGAGATCAGGCATTGTTGGATGAATGTTGAGGACTAAAGAAATGTTTATGTATGGGAAAACAAAATGCTGATAAAGGCATGAGTTACAACATAATGTCGACCGACTGACCGACCGACGGACTGATTGATGAGACACTCACATCAGCCTCCCATTGAAGGTGCCAGACGAAGCTGGCTTTGTAATCTGGTGTCCGAGGTATATGGTTCCGGTCGCAAACTAGCCAGATGGCAGCGAATCGGGCAGTGGCAAACTCTAAGACGTTTGCAGCATCCCACACAGTAAAGTCACTGAGTTCATATGTATGGAGTGTGGAGGAGTTGGACATGCTGGTGGTAGTTTGGATCAAAAAGTTTCATCCGGATCGGTATTGTGATACTGACTAATCCACTTCGGCACTTGCTGATGTCCGAATGCAGTTGTGGCCGCATATGGACCCCTGTCACTCTACAACTGCAGCCACCCCTTTCATTCATTCAAAGCTGTCCTGTGCATGTTGTGAGAGTCGGAGATACATTTGAGCCTGGTGGGCAGCATAGCACTGGTGCCCGACTGTGCACTGTACATCGGCCTCCTGCATTCGGCCTACCCATTGTTGAGATTTATGAAGAAAAAATTCAACCGTCCATGTCATTTCCCGACCGACCAGCAGCAGCTCCTCTGCCCAACGATCACGCAGTGCCAGTGTCCTAAGCCAATGGACACGGTAAACTGTTGTGTAAGTATATTAGCACCCCACAGGAACAGGTAAGTCGGTGAAGTGCAAACATTCATTCATCCAGTCATTGCTTGCAGAATCCCCCTCAACATCAATGCTCCAAAACCATGCTAACGTGCTATTTCTTTGACCGCGCGCGTTTGGGTCTGCAACAACCATGGTAGCCTTGAGGTCGGCCTTCTCCAACAGCCAATACTTGGACAATAAGTCATCGGCACTGAGATGGATTAGCTGCTTGCGGCATTTTGAGTATATCTGCGTGTTTAGGTGTAGGACCTTGTCCATTGAGTGCACCCGAGCCCATGCCCTGGTTGACTGTGCTTGGGATTTTGCCGACCGAACCGTGGTGCGAAACAGAACGGCCTTGTCGGCCAAGTTGACCCGGACGGCATGTAATGCATCATTTGCTTGGCCTTCTCTCAATAATATCTCTTGCAGCACCAGGTCGGCAACGCCCCACAGGGCGCATCTTTCGATGCCGATGTTTGACGGCAATGGAATCACCACGGTCTCGGGATTGAACTTCACCAGAATATCATATCGGTCTTCATCATCTGACCTCTCGGGATCCTTGGATGACGACCCAATGGAATCCGCTTCTACTGTATTCAACATCACCGTCATGCCATCCAAATGGTCACAGCCGTTTAATTCATCGCCAAGAAATGTCACTGCGACCCTGACAAATTCATCCAGTTGGCCTTGCAATCTGTCACGATGCCAGGCCACAGCCAGCTTCTGGGTGTCGGTCAGCCGTTTGCCTAGCTTTCTTACGTTGATCAGGAGGGCTACTTGAGCCTCTTCCAGCGTAATTCCAGAGGCTAGCCAAGTAGCAGCACCCTGATGAATCTCACCGGCCAGCCATTGAGCCTGACGGTTCAGCAGGTGTAACTCTTGCTGTTTTCTTGTTGGCGCTTTGCCAAACTATATCAGCATATTAAATACTGATGTTCCAATCAACATACATTTTGTCAATTGAACCTCATATATGTCCATGGAACTTGGATTATGAAGTCGGTCATCCTGAGCGGCAGTGGCCTCCGCTTCCCATGTGTGAAGGGTATCACCCTCAGCGGTCTCGCTTAACCGGTCAAATGCATACTGGCTGTCTCGGACACCCTGCACAGCCTCCTTGAATTTTCTGCCAAGGAATTTGCCTAGATGCATTTGGATTTGTCAACTCGGTATAATAATATTACTCACTGATGCGTATCATCTTCATAAAATTACAGTCATTCATTTGAAAGTCTAAACACTCCTTTTGGTGGGGGGTGGACATCCCTCTTGCCGATGGTGATATGATGTTCAAGGGTGCCCACAGGGTCTCCATTATTTCTCCGTCGATCCTGGCGGCACCGGTTATGAAGTTGGACGCATACCTCACATAGCATTTATCTTGATGGCCGTGGACATGCCACAGCCCAATTCCAGGAATAATGTCCATGCCCCATGGAAGGTCAAGATAAGGCGACTCTTCAATCCGCTTGCTGAGATGCTTGTTGTATTGACAATTAATGTCATAGAATGTGAATGCCCGATTGATCCCATCGGTATTGTACCCCAGAGCTTGACACAGGGCATAATCCATGTTCATCTGCCTTTGGCCGGCCGACTCGTCAGTTGAACCTGGCCGATGTAGCAATTTGAAAGGCTAACCTTTCCCCCTTCTGAAAGTCTACCATTGAATGAGGAACAAAACACCCATGCCTCGCACAAGCACATCCGCCTATCCCTGTTGCTTCCAGCTTGTGGCGTGAGGCATTTGCCTGGTTGACCGCTCGGTGGTTGTTACAGTCTGACCTTTGCACAATGTCCTGCACCTGGGATAGATGCATTTTGTATTGGGCATCACCGACCATGAAGCCCAAGCCATCGGTCAATGCCACCTCATCGCTTGGATTGGTGGGATACAAATGCTCTGCCTTGAAATTGCCATCCATGACTAATGATCTGGAATACAGCCATGCAGGGTCGGACTCATTTCTGTCTGACAAATTGAGATTTACACCGGGCTGAGGACATGCAGGACAGAAGAGTGCAAGCTCCCCTGCCTTCGGCTGTCGCTTCTCATGGCCAAACCCATGCCACTTGAGCTGCTTCACTTGTCTCCACTGCCTGCCGACCCTCATCAATTCTCTGTACCGGTCCTTTCGGCCATGGTGAGCAATGCAATGTTCAAAATCCACATCACTCACTGGAACCAGATGAGGAAACACGCTTGAGGTGATTCGCCTTAATTTACTGTAGTAGTTCATTGCCGATGTCCCGCATTCCAGGTTGTCCAGCAGGAAGTCGTCCAACACCACAAATGTGAATGCTGTCTTCAGCGAAGTGAAAGACACAGGGAAGAGGCCAGTCTCAAATAGTTGCATGTCAGGGCTCAGTGCACCAGTGCACTGACAGAATCTGATCATCATGGAGTGGAGCCCAGAAGTATCTACCACCGTGGTCGTCCGAGGATCGTTAACCAAGGGTATCCATGGGCCTTCAGTCAATTGGTCTCCCTCATCATCTGTATCGCACCACTCGTCGGTCAGTCCGGGACAAGGCTCGCCTGCATGGCCAAGGTGAACTTCCAACCCTATCTTTGTTAAGGAAGTGCCCTCGAAGAATCTCCTGGTCCATTGACTGATCCGATGAAAAGGCATGAGGCTGTGAACTGTCCTACAGCAATGAGTACAGAAGAGAGGTTCACCCATGCAACCGTGACATCTGTAGACTCTGTCCTTTGGACAGACCAAGCACATCCTGTTTGGAGGTGGACCCTCTCGCCGAAGTAGCAAGTCCAAGTAGTCCTCGGTCTTGTGCTGCCACTCGTGCAAATAGTCATTTTGACTCTGATATTTAGTGTCAGTACATGGGACAAGGCAAGTGGACGGTCAACTTGCCATGGACTTGCGAACACGAAAAGGCTCGAAGTTGCATTCGCCCAGGTCATAGTGTTCATAGTCACCCTCCACATGAAGTCCTTTGGTGGATGGCTGCTTGGTAGGCGATTTTCTGGGGGATGAATGAACCGATGTTGTTTTGTTGTAACGTCGAGCTCTGACAAATCATTCTTTATCTCCTCTAGATGTTCTTTTGTTCTCCCATTGAACCAAAGAGGATGTCTTTGGAGGACTCCAGGCCTTTGGCTTTGACTTGACCATGGACCGAAGTAGTGCTCCGAGTGTCAGGATGTCTTGTTTGGAGTGAGATGCTTAGACTTTGGGACGTTTTGGTGCTTACATGCAACTGCCAAATGCAATGCCTAGTATGTAATAGTCACTTTGATCTCTCAGAAATCATTGGCATGGATATTCACGGTGCAATTCCAATGGCCAATAGTGATTTGTCTATATCATATGTCAAGAGCACTTCAGATCCTCCAATTTCATGCCACCCACCCACCTATGCACCTACACCACTCAATAAGTCTTGTAGCAATAGGGCTCACACTATTCGGCACAATCTAGCCCTTACGTTCACTTATGACATGGGTGTGTCACTTATGTGAAGCATTACTCACATGAGCTTCCTTCCATTTTTCATTCCATCAACCACATCAACGCTCTCCTACACTTACATTTCCAGGTCCTTTACTCCAAGCTACCTACTGTGACATGACTCGGACGAAGATAAATGCTGAGGATCAGCCTCGGTTGAACGACCGAGAGAACACTGCTCTGCAGTCCCATGTTGAGGACTGGGGGAAGGAGAGTGGGACCGAGAGATGACAAATCTTCAAAGCGGCCGCCAGAGAAGCCAGACTCTTGGCTCCAAAGATGGACCAAGAGCTCTTGAAGCAACGAAAAGAGGTAAGTGTTTCAGCTTTGATGTAGGGTCATGCTGCTTTACAGTCATCATAAACAGAAATACAGGCAGTGGTTCCACAACCACAAGAAACACAAGGCCAATGCCAAAGTGCTGATGAAGCTGCAAAAAAAATGGACAGCACACCGAGTAATTGAAGAGCAGCGCAAGGCCGACATTCTTCAGCAAATACATGAAGAAATCAAGGAGGAGACTGGGCAGAAGCCTGAGCAGAAAGAAATCTTCAGGAGGTATCAACCCACTATGACGGCAATCATGAAAGGGCTAGGCGACAATGAGTTGGAGGAAGCCCGGGCGAAGGCCGATGAGTGGACAAATCAAGCACCTGACCCTGCAGTCCAGGCCAAGACGGCTAGGAAGAAGGGTGAAAAGATGATCAAGCACTTCGCAAAGGAGATGTTTACTCAGGCCGGTATGAGACTCTTTGTATTGGGTTCCTGGAAGGATGAGAAGGGCGGCCTACTTACATCCAGGCAAGTTGATACAGTCGGTCGGTCGGTCATTTTGCTTACATGGTTTGGCAGATTTGACTTCAATGAACACCTCGGGATAGGCTCCAGCTTCATGAAATGCAAGGACTGGCAGGTCATCTTACCGGCATGGGAAGATTTCATAGGTGATGCATTCAGTGAGTCTCAAGACCATCTCAGAGGTGCTTCATTTAATTTGTCACGTCCATTAAGACCAGGATCAAGACCAGGACGGCATGCTGCTCGGAGGCACTCGCCGGGTTCCCAAGCCTTACCATGAGTTCGACCTGGACTGCATGGGTTTGCCGATGTTGCCCGATATTGAGGGCGTGTCTCTTGATGCCAAGAAGGGAATGATTCGGTCATTTCTCACCATTCATTACCATAAGCCTGTTGAGTCGAAGGTCCCAGTGCCTTGGAGCGATATAATAAAGGGACAGTCCAGATTTATCTCCAGCATATACTTGCCTGAGGATGCAAAGATCATGGACCCTTCGAAATTGCAACGGAATGAAGCCAACGCCTTGTTGGAATGTTGGTTAGACCAACAAGACAACCAGGTAGGGCTCACATTGAAGTTCAAGGCCTGGATCGACGACAAGGGCAAGATGAGGGCTCCTGTCAGCAAAGAGTCTGTTGACTCTAACGGTGATGCTGATGATGAGGGCATGTGGCCCATGCCAACCAAAAAATCATCGGCCGCCGCTGCACCATCACCGGCCGGAGTTCCCAAAGCGCGGCCTAGGTTCATCAAACGAGCTCATGTCAGTTCCGCCGATGAAGAATCTGACAAGACCGATGCAGATGTGCCTCTGCCGAAGGTAAACAAACATGCACCCTACCGTGTAAGGAAAGGCACAAATGCAACACGAGGTGACCCAGTGGGACACCCGTCGGAGTCAGATGACCAACTGGCACCCAAGAGCATTGGCAAGAGAGTCAGAACTCGGCCTGCCATCATCTCACCCCGAACAGACTCGGCATATGAAGACCGACCGATTATAGATTCGGTCAGATGGGTCTCTCATGATAGAGGGGCCTATGCAGCAGGCAAAACCCGCATGCCCGTTGCACAGGTGACCGAGGGATCAGAAGATGAAAGTTGTAGCCATATTGGCACGAAGGCCAGGTATGAGCCAGCCCGCTCACATCATACCGCCCAGCAAGTTTGTGGCTTCGGCCCACATTCAACTCGTCAAGGTCTCGAACATATTCAGACATCCCCTGCGGTGCTGGACCAGACGCTGAAAAAGACCAGGGCTGCCCAAGATGTATTACCAGCGGTAAATAACCGATCACCGAGGAAGACAACGGCTCCCAGAGAGTGGTCACTGGCGATAAATGACCGGTCGGCCAAGAAGACCAAGGTCACCAAATTGGCGGCTTGCTCAATTCCCGATGCACCAGCAAAGAGTACCAGGAGCAAGGTCGACAATGCGCTTGGCACCTGAATTCGGCAAAAGCCTAAGAGATATGCTGACTACATGTAGTTGTCAGCAGCATCTTGTGTCATAGAGGTTGTTCCATTCTGCTCGGTAATCAATGATTTAAGTATATACATTGTATGTGTGGAACATCGTCGGTCCAGGTGCTCGGTTTTGGGTGCACTTGGTATATACATTGTCATTCCTGCTCGGTCTTCTACACTACTGGATTGGGGAATCTCCCCGGCCCATTTTCCTCATTGCTAGTAGTAATATATGCAGTGGATCATCAATTTGCTGGTGCATGTTCATCAGATGTTCGATTTTGGCAATGTCATCGCTGGCCGCGAGGAATTCATCGCAAGCATACCGATAATCTGAAATTAAATCCTGGTTGGCATCCAAGATATCCATGGATTGTGCTCTGGGGTCATCTGCTGTAGGGAGGTGGTCGTTGTGATGACATTCGTGACCAGAAGAAATATGAACCTACCGATAACAGTGTCAATGCTGTCAAGCCTCACATTTGCTCGGCGCAGCAATTCCTCGCCGGCTTCGACCGTCTGATTCGGCGAGTCATCCCTTGGTCCTGGAGATGTGGCCGGCAAGGATGCATCAAAACACAGATCATATAATACCGGTGTGTCGCCCGCTAAACATCATTGTCAGTACGAGTGATTTCATCCAAAATTCGGACAAACCTAAGTTGACCGTCTGACTTGGCGAGTCATCCATTGGTCCTGGAGATGTGGCCGGCAAGGATGCGTCAAAACACAGATCATATAATACCTGTGTGTCGCCCGCTAAACGTCATTGTGAGCAAGAGTGATTTCATCCACAATTCAGACGAACCTAAGTTGACCGTCTGACTCGGTGAGTCATCCCTTGGTCCTGGAGATGTGGCCGGCAAGGATGTGTCAAAGCACAGATCATATAATACCGGTGTGTCACCCGCTAAATGTCATTGTCAGCACGAGTGATTTCATCCACAATTCGGACGAACCTAAGTTGACCATGTTGATGGTTGGTGCAGCGACTAACCCACTGTCAATGTGACCATCTCCGCCAGATGTTGAATCTTCCCAGCACATGTCGAAATCGCCTGAATGATGGTTAGTGATGGTCGGTGGTAATGACTGACACTTGCCCCTGTATCCATCCACCGACACAGACGGACTATTATTCCAACACATATCATATTGATCGGCCACTAGGGGCATGGTGACATCCAAGGTGTGAGTCTTCGTAGCTGCTAGCTCTTGGATTGGCGCCAAATTAATCTTCCGTGGACTTCCTTGGCTATCCCAACAAAGGTCATATGAACCTGCTGCCGGCGGTGTGGCTGCGTCTGCAACAATGATCGGCGCCGGATCGACCTCGGTGTCCCAACACACGTCAAACACTGATTATTCGGTCAGATGCCTGCAACGTCCTCAAAGCACTAGAAGTACCTTGGCCTTCATATTGTGGTTCAGCCGATGATGTTGCAGTGGTTGTGTTCACCGTCCGCACTAGATCAGCCTTGGTATTCCAGCACATGTCAAATACTTATATTTTTAACTGTTAGAAATGGTCGATAGAGCAGGAAACACACCTTCGCCGCCAAAATGTTTCTTGGGAAGTCCTTCAGGATGTGGCTGGCTGGATGGCATACTTGAGACATTGGATTTCGTGACTTGAGGCAGGCCAGATGTAGTTGTAATGTTAGGTCGAATGTGAATGTTGTGGTTACCCACAGGGATCCGCACATTTTGAGTGGCTGGAATCGGACACAACTTCAGTGGCACCCACTGTTCCCAAGTGACGAAAAAGTTCCAGTCGGCTTTGATACGCTCGTCCTGTATCCTGCGAGCTTTGTCAGTGGCATTCTCATGGAAATACATTGACGACTTTGGAGGGCTTGAACTGTAAGGTAAATAAACAATGCAGAAGTCCAACGCCCGCTACCACACTTCGGCCATTTCCGTGTCTTGGCTGATCCCGGCGGTATTACAATGTGGCGGTTTGCGTGGCATCAACTTCTGTCAAGTTCCTTCAACATCCACACAGAGTCGTTCATAGGTTGATACTCATCACATCCTTTTCTCCTTTTGTTGCATCGGTACCTGTGCTATCGTTGCCCTTATATTTCAATTTTCTACCATGCCATCACAACAAGAATCCGACCATGCTTTGGCGCTTGCCAATATATCGGTGCGCGATTTGGTCAGCCTAATCGGATGTGGGGAAGCAGATGGCCGGACAGTCCGTTGATCAGGCTCATGAGATTGCAAGGCAGGTGGTGCGTGTTTTGCTTTACTATAGTTATTATGTACCTGCTCACCATGAACAGTCTCAAGCCCTCCAACAGCACGGCAGGTTGTCCTCGGTCATCTCACCATTTCTTCTTTCTGCAGCCGCCAAGGTCCGTGTGACCATCAATCAAGGTCTTGTTCCTCAATGGAATTGTGTTCGGGTTGATGATCCGCGTATGGAGTCCCATCCCTTCTTCCCAAAGACTGTTGGATATGGTGAGTCGGCCCTGTTTGGATTCACATTGGTAACTTAATATTCTTATAGTACAACCAGCACCAGAACCAGCACCGGCACCAGCACTCTCCCCAGTCCTACCCCCAGCTCCCAAACGGATGTCAGTTCCACCGATCGATGCACTCCCTCGTGCCAGTTGTGCTCACAATCTGACCGTGACTGGCACCATGACCGACAAGGGCAAACAGTCTGACCGCGGCACTCGTAGATCCCGTGACAACAGCCCAAATGCCAAGCCAGGCAGAAAGAAACAAAAGGTGTTGAAGCGTTTGTCGAAGGCCATCATCTCTGACACCGAGGACAAGGACAGGCAGCCAACAGGGACCATTGTAGTGAAACAGGTATGTCTTCCTCTCATCATTTCCAACTGACTGCTTACATCACCTTAGCGGCCCAAGATCATCAAATCTTCAGGTGCAGCGGCGCCAAAATCAAAGGTAAGCATGGTGATAATCTCGGTGCCGATCTCATTGCTGACTCCTTTGCAGGGAATGACTAAAAATGTCAAGCAGGTGAGATTTACTGCATCCTCTCTGTCCTCCCACCTCACCGATCTTCAGCCGGAAGCTGAAGCCAACATCGGCCGAGTCCAGCCAAAGGGCAAAGGCAAGGAGAAGGCTGTGAATATCGCCGAGCCTGTGAGAGGTCGTGGGCTACTGAAGGCCGATGCTGAGGAGGTGAGTTGGGAAAGTCCATGCCAGTTGCAGTGTACTAACTATTTTTAGTATGCTCCACCTTGCAAGAGATGTATAGGGGAGCCTTGTTTTGTTGTGGTTGGCAGGAAGGGCCAAGCCATCAAGTCCTGCACCAAGTGCCACTTCATGAAGGTGCGGTGCAACCGACCGGTGTCGGTCGATACCCAGCATCCCTCAACAATGCAGGCACCAAAGTCACACCCTTGGTCAAAGGCCGCACTGGCGTCCAAGTTGAAGGCTAAATCCCGGACCACTAGAGCGACCTCTCGTGCATGTCCACCAACTCCTATCGTGGAATCTGAGGATACTGCGGATACTGGTAAGTGATTTTGTGCTTCGCGATAACATGCTTTAACCCTGGTCTTTAGAAGTGTCTGCTACCAGTCAAGATGATGTCGAGATGGACCATGATACTGACGCTGAGCGGGACACTGACATCGCCGCCAATATGTCGGATGAGCCCGCTGATCAAATCATGGTTGACCAGCCCGGAGCCATAGCTTCTGCAGCCGACTTCCCTGCTGACCATTGGCTGGAGGCCACTGACGACGCGCCCATTCCAATTCCCCCACCAACTCCTCCGGCCAATCCCCTTTCCCTTCCTTCAACACCCACCATCCTCGAACGCGTGCTCGCCTTGACCACTCAGGTGACTGACATGCAAATGGCCAACAATAATGTCCTCGCCAGGGTAAATGCAATGGAACAGGAGTTCGACACCCGCATTTCCTCGATGCGTGCCGAGCTGTCCTCCATGCAGCTTGATGTTGGTGCCACTGTGACATTGGTGAACGGACTTGTCTGCCTGGTTGAGAAACTTCGGCAGGAGCGGGTCATTGCCAATCCATCATTCCCACTGCCAATGCTCAGCCATGGCAACGAGTCCTCCGCCACCGCATTTGGTATGAGGTACATGAACAGCGTGTTCAGCCCTTCAGCTGCTCCCACCTCTCTTTCTGCTGGAGTCGGTCAAACCTCAGCCTCCCGCCCTCCTGGTCGTCCCGACATGCAGGGTGACACTTTCACATCCGAATAAGTGTGCCAGCGGATTATATAGTTGTTCCATAGATCATGTGTCGGTCGGCTCATCATTCCTGTAAATCACTTGGTTCTGTACTCATTGTTTTGGCATTGATTCGATTGTAAATTGACTCCGGTGACATTGAAATGTTGGCACCGTTTGATCTTGATCGGGTTTGCAGTTGGCGCGGCACAGTATACTTCGGTTTGTTCAGATGTAACTTGGTCATACTTGTGACCGACCGGCCTGTCGGCAGAATTCATCTCGGTCGTTTTATTGAGTTGGTTTGACCTATTGATTCTCCATGTGACCGATCCCATGTTCCATATGATTTGCATATCATATCAGCAAAACCAGTGCATATGTCTCGGCCAATTGTTTTTTCGACTGATTAAGTACACTTGGTGGCCCTTGTTACGCTGCAAGGTGGCTGTTTACTCCAGTTCCTGGCATATCATTATACATTATGTTTGACCTAGCATATTCTGACTGGTTGTCATGGCAATATATGATGACCGATGGTCTATGAACAACTTATTGACTGATCAATCCATTAGTAATATTTGACCAAGGTGGTCCTGGCAGGTGTATTGTGGAAGCTGGTATGTAAACACGGACCAATTGACCGACCTGTGTCCATGATCCTTCTGTATACTTAGAATCTCGGCCCATCTGTATATATCAGCACCACTGCCCACTCGGCCCGCTTGTTCATATCAGACACATACTTCATACACTACCTACCAAAAGTCAATAGAAAAGTCTACACTTATCTACTATACTACATACCATGGGCCCACATGGGATGGCCCGTGTAGAACAGGGATATTTCAACCTCGGCTGTACATATTATACGAGGGTAAAGTGACTGCAGTATGTGTATTGCAATAACCAAGCTGCCATTGCCCTCGCCTCAAACGGAAAATTCCAATCTCACACCAAACACATATCCATTCACTATCACTTCATACGTGCCCACATAAGGAACGGCACGTTCCAACTATTCTACTGCCCCACTGATGACAACGTTGCCGACACTTTCACAAAACCCCTCCCATGTCCTTGCCTTCAGAAGCTTCGACTCTCGATGAGCTTGGAATGCGCTCAAGGGGGAGTGTTGGAGTCCGAGCGATCCGCTGAGTCGTTGGCCGACAGATCCGAAATAGGAACGATGAGGGAATAGCATATTACGAGCGCATCCCAAAAGAGCAACAAACGAGCGATGTTTGACGTCGGCTCGTGCTCTCCAATATACGACTACAATTTTCATTCCTATTCTATCCGCACTTATAAGAGTTTGCATTTTCGTAGGAACATCTCAGTCTGTTTCCAGAGACTGAGATGTGAGTACATACGTCTACCTACCATTGACAAAAGCTAACGAGCCATAGATACTTTGTCTGTTTAGGTACATAGTTTCTGGCCAATGTTACAGTCCGTTTAGCTCTCTCCGCGTCATCTACGTGCCTCGAATCACTATAGGCCCCTCTTCTTCATCAACATTAAAATCACAAAGGTGTGTGGCAAGAGGGCTATCCTCCGTTCCTTCTGGCACAGTCAATGGCAGGCCTGTGATTGCATTTTGAAGGTCAGCGAGAAGCTGATCAGTGCTGCAGCCACCAGATATGGCCATGTTTTTGATTTGAAGTGTGAAAGTCACAGTGTTTCCGATTCTGCTGAATTTTGGCATGTGGGAAATTTGTAGATAAACTGTACAGTTCACATTGTCTGCGGTCAATTTGTCTCTCTTCGTTTGTGTTCCCGGGCCACCAATCTTCAACTGTACTAGGTTTGTTTTATATTAAGTGTTATGTTCTATCTAATTTATTTGAATTTAAGGGAGTGAACAGGTTCACGCAACTTGCTGACGACAGCGAAGAAGTCCCCAACTTACAAGGGAAAACATATTCGGCATTCAAGCTCACACAACAGGAGTGGGCAAAGTTGGAGTTGATTCGAGACGTGCTACAGGTCAGTTCCTTCAACTGTCTTTTTTTCACCTTCTGTATTAACTAGCACTACACTGCGCAGGAGCCTGCTAACGCTCAACAGACTTTCTCAGCTACTCGGGAACCTACAGTCTGGCGCACCATTCCTGTCCTCGAATATCTTCAAGAGACGTGGGAACGCATGGCTGGCACTTCAACATTCGACGTACTTTCAGCATCTGTCACATCCAGCCTGGACAATCTGGCTAAGTGGTACCGCAAGACAAATGACACAGATGTCTACTTCATCTGCCTTGGTACGTGCCCCATTCTTAATTCACACATTCTCATTTTGACGACACTCTTACTTTCATGCAGCCCTCGACCCTAACTACAAAGTTGCCTATGCTAAGGCAAAATGGGCGTCTCAAGACTTTGCTGATGGAGTGAAATGGCTCGAAGATGTGGTAAGTCCATGGGTATCTCAATAAATTGTCTGCGCACTAACTTAGTATCTAGTTTGATCAGTATTATCGTGCCCCTCCTTCATCTGCCACAACAACACATTCTGCTACACCATCCCTCTCACGCCAAGGTTCCTACGGCCAGAGCTGGATGCGCAATGCAATCAAAGCTCGCGTCTCAAACGATGCAGCTCGTCAAAGGCCTCGTCGGGAATTGGAGGACTACCTAGCTGCACCACTGGAGGATGTTGAGAATGTAGTCATGTGGTGGGGTGTAAGTTCACTTCCCTCATATCCTCAATATTCCGTGTAACTTGAAGCTGACAATTATTTTTTTAAAGCATCACTCGGTTCAGTATCTCACTGTTGCTCGCATCGCAAAAGACTACCTCGCTATTCAGGGGTCTGTGGTAGCATCTGAACGGGCATTCTCAAGTGGTGGCATCACTGGCACCACACATCGCAACTGCTTGCTTCCAGAGACATTCGAGGCACTTCAACTGTTAAAAAGTGCATACTGTCAAGGCCATGTCTCAGCAATGGTGCAGGCTGAGCTCGTTGCTCCTCAAATGTTTATTGTTGAATAGTCTAGCCTACTACAATTGTTTGTACTTGGAAAATTTTGCTAATTTCATGTTGCGTTCGGTGGTTCGAACTGGTTCGAACTCGAACCTGACCATTGTGAACCCGTTCGAAGTGGTCCAGCCCAGAGTTTACCCTACCTTGGTGAACTTGACCGAGGTTCAGTTCTCGGTCCTCGATTATTTTGAAAAAACCGGACGGAACTGAACTTCGGCAGCACTAAACTGTAGGTATTCAGAATATGGATAAATACAGTGACCGTAATGTATTATATTCATAATGTATTGTAACATATTCACCCATAATCTTCATGACTAGGAATACAGGACCTATGTATTATATTCAGGGTATTCGAATATAATCTGAATAATATTCAATCATATTCAGTATTGTGGACAGCACTGCACATGATGTAACCGTTGATGAATTCTGTCAGGGACTCGTTGACTAGGGCTGCACACCGTCGCCGTAATAGACGGTTTGTATGGCGACCGTCGACGGATATGGTTGCCATACCAGCGGGTCTGCAAAGGGAGGCAGACAGGTACGGTGTACGGCCAAGCCGTACACCGTACAAACCGTCTTCCATACGGCCGTCGACGGTACCTTTACGGCTTATACGGTCGGAACAGGGTGCTGGTTTACCCGGTAGCTTCTTGCCCTGAACCGCCATGCCCTGCACCACCAACGACAACGACAAGCTGACTATATCGCTACATCCATTGCATGGGACTGCACACCATCTACCAGCACAGGCCGCCATGCAGATGTGTCAGATGGCAGAATGTCCCCATCAAAGGTGAACTTTACAGCGAGGTATAAGAAGCGGTCGAATCTGTCAGTGGACGAATTTGAGGAGTATCTGAAGCTTCCGCAAGAGGACTTTGACCTTTGCGACCCCATTCAATGGTGGGCAGGTCACCGAGCACAATTTCCGAACCTCTCTCAACTTGCGCGTGATATCCTTTCAATACCTGGTTAGTACTTACTCCATGTCCCAGGTGTCTGTACTTAGTTCTCTTCTTTGTAGGATCTGCTGTTGCTGTTGAACGAGTTTTCTCTGGTGGTCGTGACACGGTTTCACTGCGGCGCGCTAGTCTCAAGCCTGAGACTATCAGGACATTGATGCTCGTGAAGGCGAGGCTTCGTTTGGGTCGTTCATAGTTGATTTGCATTCCGTATGTACCGTACACCGCCGTATACGTCCGTATAATTCACTGTACCGTACCGTCCACTTCGTCCACCACCAATGTCATGTACGGTGTACAGGTTAGCCATATACCGTATTTATACCGTATGTATATGGCCGTCTACCGTATACGGTACGGTGTGCAGCCCTATCGTTGACTAGGGTGATAGTGAAGCAAGGTGTTACAGGCATCCGTAACACCTACAGGAGCCCCAGCTCCGCCTACACCAGCCCCCACTCTGCTAGACTCCCGACGCGGCGGAACGCCGCCTGCACTTAGAAAGACAGTGGTCTGGACCGCTGTGACCCTGCCCCTGGCGCTATGACCCCGCCCTGGCCTAGATGGCCTTGTGCCTGATCCATGGAGGCTGTACGCCTCATGGTCACCCTAGATCAAGTGCATGTATACAGCATGTCGCTTCATGAAGATCCAGAGCGCCCTTGGCGCCTCATGTACCCTATCTGACCTCATGTCTTGTTATCATAGATCCTAGATATACTATAGATTACAGACTGAGCTAGAATACCTATATGTAGCACATATAAGTAGACAGATTATTGTACTTAGACTTTACTTTAATCTACTAGGTTCATCCCAGAACTTGTTCAGCTAAGCCTCCCAGCTCAGCTGCCTAAGACCGCACTTCTAAGTCGCTCCCCGCTTCTTAGCCGTATCCGCTAGGCCCTGTATCTCGACAAGCGCCATCTTACTGAGATTACCGGAGGAACCCTTGATGTTCCATCAAGCCAAGAACCACCCTCAGCTTCAGTAGGCTCACTCGAGCCGTCGCTGAGAAGACCTATCCTAGTTCGCACACGCTGACCGACGTCAGCGTAACACAAGGCCTTCAGGGAGCGGTATCCTGAAATCACAATGAAAGTGAGCATGTGAATGACTCAACAGGTTACAGATGAAGTATTTACAGAAGGAGAGAAGTGGAAGGAAGCCATCAAACATAGATGAACAAAGTTTAGTGCTCACTGTTCGGCATCTTCCGCATCAATCCCTGTTCTCGAAGCATGTCTTAGTCGAGTGCGCACAATATTAACTCACATCAGACCACTTTTTGACCATTTTTGACCAGTCATTTCAAGTGAGAATTATAAAGGCTTCAGATTCAGAAGTCATGGACTCGAGTCACTTCAGCATCAACCTTTCTTCTGTTTCCACTCGTCATCGGAAAGTGTCCTTAGACTCTAGGGTATCATGGATCCTCGTCCAAGGGTAATCTGTCTTCCAAACACCATGACCAACTGGCCCTGGCCCCGTGCGATGAATCCTCATTATGAAGTTGTGAAAGCTGAAGTCGATGCTTCGTTTCGTGAATTCAAGGCTCTGAGTGCCGAGTCACAGGAAGCATACGACAAATGTGATTCTGGTTCGGCCTCTGTTTCTACTTGCCCATAACTCTTTAATGGTTGACAGCGGACAACTGCTGCTTTTGTAGCCCGTTTAGCAGGACTGGGTTATCCCAATGCATCAAGAGGTTCGTCCCTGACCCTAGCTTGGATTCTCGTGAATCGCACACCTCTAATTCTGTTCTGGCCATATAGAACACCTTCGAATCGCCTGCGAGCTCATCAATGTTTTCCTCATCGTGGACGAGTACACCGACGTTGAAAATGCAGCAGTTGCCGAGGCAATGGTGGGCATCGTCATCGATGCCCTACACAATCCTCACAAGACGCGACCAGAAGGCGAGTGCATCCTCGGAGAAATCATACGACAGCAAGTATCTTCAAATTGTCTGATCATGCATTCTGAAGTCCAAAGAAATTTTGCGTAGATTTTGGGCTCGTGCGATTCAGACCGCAAGCCTACCTTTTCAACGTCACTTCCTTGACAGCTATACCGCATACCTTCGTGCAGTGATTGTCGAGGCTCTCGACCGCGATAAGGCTCATTGCCGTAGTATCGGTGATTACATCAAGCTTCGGCGGGATACATGTGCTGCAAAACCTGCTATCGCAATATATGAAATGGAAATGGATCTTCCCGATGAGGTGTTTTATCATCCCGTCATTGTCGAACTGGTCGAATGCATTGCAGAGTTGATGTTGATTGACAATGTAAATCCGCATCGAAGACGTGATCTGCAACCGCTAACAGCATTTACAGGATATGATCTCGTACAATAGAGAGCAAGCGACAGGGGATGAAAACCATAACTTGATCACTACTGTTATGGTGGAACTTGGCCTCGACAGAAGCGGTGCGATGGTCTGGGCAGCACGCTATCACACCGAAGTCGAGAAAAGGTTCACCGATGGTCTTGCCAAGGTACCTTCGTGGGGACCTTCTACCGACGTTCTAGTCAAGGAGTATCTTGATGGGATGGCAACATGGGCTCGAGCAAACCATTCTTGGAGTTACGAAACTCAAAGGTCTCAGGAATTTCCAATTGGATAAACGATTACTTACCCTGATTGAAACTGCAGATACTTGGGTACAAGGGGCCCAGAGATACTGCGAACTGGTCTTGTCCAATTATTGCCCAAGGTCAACTGCAAAGCCTCATCCGCGGGAGCAAAGGTCAATGTGGCTGATTTATCCATGATGGATGCCACAGCAGACCGTAAGCATCTAGAAGTTCCAGACCAACCCAACTCGTAACTCGTGTGTTCCACAAGCGCCGGGCACACCGTCGCCCTAGGTGATAAGTGTAATATAATCCACATCTGTTCAGAAGAACGGGCATAGACCGCAGATAATGTTGCAGCGAACATGAAATTTATCTTCAGGTGTGGGGCCCCTCTCGCAGAGTTCGCAGCTCGTTTTCCATGCATGTACCTCACGTTTCGTGGATTGATTGTTCAAGCTCGTCAGATGCACAGTAGTTTACAGCGGCGATATCATGAATACAACATCTCTTTCTACTAGTTGTGGACTTGATACGGACACAGAAGCAGGGTGTAATGTGGTCAGGCCGCTCGCGCATGATCGTTACACCAAAAGGTGAAATACTGAAAGCTTGGCTTTCAGCATCAGCGACGGTATATATAGAACTCAGGTAAGCCAGCGTGCTTACACAGGGGCGATCTACTGTAAGCTCTCCTTTTATATGCTGCCAATCTCGGGTTACCACCAGCGCACAGTGATGACGGCTCGCTTGATGTGGACAGTGTATGTATGTAGTTGGTAGTACTAGAGATATCGGCCTACGTATTTCTGGTCAGCGATTTAGCTACAAAGAAGGTACAGAATGCCATCCAAGCCAATAAATAATACATAAATGTATCAGGGACCAGTACATGTGTACAACAAAAATGGTCCGTATGTTTGATTGATGTAACAAATTGTGACGACCATAAGTCCAGAGTGAAAAGTTCTTGGATCAAGCCTCCAGTTCAGTAAACACTATGATATATGTATGCGGGCTTCATGGAAGTAACGCCAGTAACCAGGAAGCAGATGTGCAACAGAAAACCAAAGCTTCGGAAAGTACTTAGTCAGGCCGAAGTTACACAGATGAGAGTATAACTCACACTATATAGCTGACACGACAGACGGTCCGCCTGAGTTGTCTTGCATACCATGAATCGTAATCCGACAAGTCCCGAATACAATACGAATGCGACACTACAGTATGCATCCATCCTCCAGACCTGAGTAAGACAAATCGACCACATCGGAAGTCCTACAAACATGGACACACGAGCTGGAGAAGGATGTGCGATCGGCAGCGTTCGTCTGCCTATGGAGCGATCTCCTTCCTGGTCTTTGAAGTCCTGCGCTTGGAGCGTGGTGGCGAACATAGCGATGCTAAGCAGCACAGCTAAGAGAGCATTCGGCTCTAGCTGTGACATATCTCGACCTGGTTGTGATAGTCAGTAGGTGTTTTCTTATTTGATGTCAGCTACATACCTGCAATGAGGGTGGCCCCAGCCTGGAAGCAAGCATATCCCAAGCCGGTCATCAAGTTTTTTGAAAACCAATGACTATGGGCTTTGAATTCATTGTACCAAAGAGTGAGCAGAGTTATCGCTAGGCTTGCACTGAGCACTTGGATGCTGTAGAATGCTGATGATACCAAGCATATGGGGACCAAGGACCAGCGTAGATAGACCGCATCTCGTAAACTGATGTATCCCGCTGGTATTGGTCGGCTAGCTTTGTTCCTACCATCTTCTGCTGGATCAATCACTTGATTGGCAACATTGAAATGAAGGAGGTGAAGCCAAATCCACCAGACCACATGAACACATCGGTAAGGGCTGTAGAGGGGGGCTGACACCAGTGCGAAAAGTGTCTGCGTCTATGATCTCAGAACAGAAAGTTACTGGGAAACGCTATTGTTTACCGTTGGAATGATCGTCGTCAGAATGTCATTGTGCGTGAAGAGATAGAGTGTAAATAGGGATTTTGAGATGGCTCGTCCAAAATCAAGGGCGCTCATGAGTGTGGAGATTGTAGCACATATCCTGTATCCTTAATAAATGTTGACCAGAAGAAGCAGAACCGAAATTAGATGTTTGAGCCTCATCAGAGACACCGTGCGAAAGCACGGAAGGGGTCGAGGAAGAGCTCGGTTGGGCATCCTGAATAGGACGGGAAGAACGATCTTGTTAGACAGGGTGGGTGTTCTCGGGGGACCTACGAGATAACTGTCAGCTCGGAGAATTGTTCCTACAGGATAGAGAGTCGAGATGCGAAGTGGTGCGGATGGGCGGTCCGAGCGGTAAAGAGGAAATAGGACTACGCATACCAGTACAGATGTTCTCCGAGTCCCGTAGCCTCGTAGTGGTTCAGGAACACCTCGATAAAATACGTCAACGATTGCCCAAGGGTATGGTGAACAGGCAGCGCGTTAGATGATGTGCGAGAAGCAGGTTCCACGCTGATTGCCACAGAATTTATGGTACATGGGATGCCGCCAGCCGGATCACATCAGAACATGTGGCTGTGGTCCTGGTACAACATACACAAAGTAGTATTGTAGTATACGGTCGCACAGTTGCTCGAATTTGAAATTATGCCAGCTGTCGACGGTCGTCAACTTGACCGTGGATTTCATACACGGCAGCACGCACCAACTCCACTTTGCGAGCCGGTGATACGGATCGCTCCGATGGGGTGTCCTAGCGACGGAGTAAAAGTAGTTATTAAACAGTCAGCTTGTATAAGGTAAATGCTTTGCAAACATACCCCTTTTTAACCGATATTAGCGGAGGACTTAGGCGCCTCCACCGATAATAACATGGAGATACGGCTCAAGCGCTCTTCAATCGCTGTCAAATCAGACATCATAGCGGCGTGTCTATGTTCCAGCGATTCAAAAGTGTTATCGTCGCTTTGCAGATTACTGCTTGCCGTAAATGTAGCAGAGGGGAGGTTTAACAAACGAGTAGAATAGGATCCGGATATTGTGGGCGTCACGCTTCTTCGGCTGAGTATAGACATTGCAGAACCGGGGCGTGGACTGGGGCTGGGACTTGGTGGTCCATCCGACTCGGTTTCCTCTGCTCCCTCAGATGCCGAAGCAGCCACCACGGCTGGGAAATCATCCGAGTCATAAGTTTTGTCAGTAACAACGGGCCGAAGACAAAAGCGCAGCTCTTTTCGAACGGTGTTTGAGAAACTTCGGCTAGAGGACTGTATCAAGCGCGGCTTGCGACCACTGGCGAGGACTTTCTTCCTGGCACTCATTCCGATGCATTCCACGAGTTGCTTCATGGCTTCACGATCTGAAACAGCGCGCCGCTGAGCTGTACGCCGAATAGTGCCTGTGCGGGGAAGGGTGTGGAATGCTGATAAACTATGGGGACGAATAGGTGTTGCAAAAGCGGTGGCAGTGCTGGAAGCTTTGAGCAATTGACGAGGGCTATAGTTCCCGGAAGTGGCCTGTAAAGGTTGAGGAGTGGCCAATCTGCCTGTCTCGTATTTTCGAGATGAATTGGTTGGCAGAAGGTATGCATCCTCAGTAGGACCCCACGAAAATCCGATGAAGGCCGACTCGGCTCGTGGAGATATGTGATGAGACGTGTCCTGCAAAATTGATATTCCAAGCGAAGTGTTCGGGGAAGAATGAAATAAAGCAGAAAACGCAAACGGCTGTGAATTTTCTTCATCCGTGGGATCAGGGGGTTCGGGTACTGCTGATGCAGAATATGTGAATTGCGGCACATGGATATCAGACGGTGCAAGGCCTACGCAAGAAAGAATGGATATAAGAAGAACTATTGATACTCAAGACTCACGCGAATCTACACAAGACCAGTCGGTGTTTCCGAAAAACTGGTGCTCTGTTATTTCCAGCACGCTACATCTCCCGAGACGATGGTGCCGATCAGTGAGAAATCTGTATCCACGTGGTTTGAATGATAGTAGCATGAATAGTTTCACAACAGACCTGCGAAGTAACTCCTGTAGTTGTTTAGAAACGGGAATCGCTGCATTGAAGCGCAAGCTTGTCTGTCCAAATGAAGGGTCAAAGTAGGTACTAGCGAGCTTAGTAATACTGCAGTACCTGATAGTCCAAAATCCTCAGATAAGTAGTTCGGATGTCTTTAGCGAAGAAAGGGGCCACTCCATAAGCCAATTCATACAACATTGCGCCGAGGCTCCACCAATCGACTTCAGAGCCATATGAACCAACTTCTTCGGAGAATGAAGGAGAAACATTGTCGTCCGACAACTCCAACGCAAGGAGGGCATCTTCGTGTGCTTGCAGAACCTCAGGAGAAATGTAATCACAAGTACCACAAGGAACAAGGGTATATTGTTTCGGGACCGACTGGCTCCCGTCAGGCTCTGGAGGTGAAAGTGGCGCAGCAGACCCGAAATCTATTAGAAGCATGTGATTTCTTGCTGTGAGAACGAAGTTCTGTGGTTTGATATCACTGCATTGCGTTTATATGAGTACGCAATGCTAGAGGGTGGTTCTCACCGATGTACAAAACCCTGGGAATGACACCAGTTGATGGCGCAGACTGCTTGAGGAGCCCACCAAAGTAAGTCTGCCTCAGGAACTCTACCTTCAGGGTTCGACTCAAGCACGTCCCATAATGTACCTCCTTCGGCATAATCCATGACAATATTGAGATGAGTGGAGGTTTGGAATGCACAAAATAAGTGCGGAGCCCACGCAGAGCGCTCACGTTTTGCACGTAAAAGAATGTCCCTTTCCAACTGTGGAGAACATTGCTGCAGAATTTTTCAGCATGAAAAGTCGCCGATAACAAAAAAGTGCTACTTCACGAGTCCGCTGGGCAAAATGTTTCTCAATAGATTTGCGAACATATACGCGACCATTTAGATGGCACGTCACGACGTCAATCTGAACAGACAAATCAGCGTATACGTAACATATGTTCTTTACGGACCTACCGTCCCGAATTGGCCTTGGTCCAGTGTGCCCAGGACGACAAGATCTCCGTCTGAGAAACGGAGAGATTCTATCTCTGCAGTTCTCGCTATTTCAGCGGAGGTTGTGAGTAAAAGACCGCCAGAATGCATCTGGCTCTTACCAGTCCTTCCTATGATCCGCTGACCATGCAAAATGCGATCCAAGGCAAGGCCTTCTTCATCATCATCCGAGCTATTGAGTAATGAACCCAACAATGTTTTCCGTTTTGTCCAGGGTAGAGACATGCATTAGGTCAAAAATGAAAAAGATGACGTTTCTGGCTCCTATAGCTACAGAGTGAAGGAGATGATTACAGGAAGCTACAGACTAGTCGTTATCTAAGTCTAAAGGTTGTGTTGAGTGTGTTGCTAGACAATCAATAATATTTTGGGCTCGGCTTTTTGCGTGATGAACGTTAACTCGTCCACAACATCAACAACAACGTCCATATTACTGACAACTGGCAACCATATTTTACCATGAAGCTTGCAAGGTGAATATTACGCTTGTTTCTATGATATTAGACTAACCCCGAAAGTTTTCTCTATTCGAGCATTGCAAGGTTCGGGCGCTGACCCCAAGTTGTTTTCATCAGATTCTTGATGAAACTCAACAATGAGACGGTGACTATCGAGCTCAAGAATGGGTCACTAGTCCATGGAACAATCACCGGTTCGTCTAATCGGCTCGTTTACTCAAGCCTTACAACCCTCAAATTATTCGCAGGTGTCGACATGCAGATGAATACCCACCTCAAAACTGTCAAAATGACAGCCCGTAATCGGGACCCGACATCCCTAGACTCCCTATCTATTCGTGGCAACAACGTCCGGTATTTTGTGCTCCCTGATGCACTTCCTCTAGATACCCTCTTAGTGGATGATGCGCCGAAGCCGAAAGGTAGGAAGAAGGACGAGGGGCGCGAAAGGGGAAGGGGACGAGCTCGAGGGATGGACCGTGGGCGTGGTAGGGGAAGAGAACGAGGAAGAGGAAGAGGTTTCTGATGGTATGGTCAAATACCATTATCATCGGAGGATGAAGAGCTCGCATAGGATGCACCACTCAGCGGATATAAATCCCTCTATGTAAATCTAAATGCTCCAACATCTGGTCCTTCTGAAAAGTGGGCGCTGCATTTAGTAAGACAGCCGTGTATTGAGGTGAACATTTGGGAGCATAAACGGCATTATCAAACAATGTGTTTTCCCAAGGGACCTTGTTGGCGTTCAGAGTCAGAGTCATTCACCCAAGCCATCAGTGTTGTAGTGGTGACAAAGGTTTTTGCTTCGAATCCCCTCTGTCGACATCTCGCTCGGGGAAGAGCACAACATACCTTTTCCAGGAATTCAACATGTGTCAGTCCTTACTCAAGAATCTACGGAGCCTGCTAGAGACTTGGAGGGATACTAGCACATGTGGGTCAGATCCGCAGGATTCAGCGTTCCGTCCTTATATATGTTAGACTAGTTATATGCTGGGTTGTATGCGCAAACTAAAATCAAACCACACCACGTCTGCAACGAGCTTGTCATATCACAAGACTCCGGTTGGAGCTGAGTAAAACACAGCCAACAAAAAAGCTCGTGAAGGTAGAAAATAACAAGGGATTTGACCAAGAGTTTCGCACCTAAACCTGCAGCTACTCTATCGTGCCCACACCTTCCCCTGATAATCTAGTAAAATTGGCACAAAGTTCCAGAGGCTGAAGTTGGGCCAATAGGTATTTACCATGTGGACTGCATGTTTTCGCAGTACTGTGGGAGATACAAATGGGTTTGGTGAGGACAATACTTCGGATGTGTATATGACTGCCATGTTCGCCAACAAAAGAATATCTGCTTTGAAATGGGAGATGGAAGACAGGGAAGGAACAGAGACACACCTGCCACTGCAGAAAACCGCTCAATCGCTTCACGCCACTCGTGCGAATGAAAATGTCGAGCGGCGGACTGCTCCAAAGCGAAGTAATAAGGTTTTTCTCGATAATCTGTTCTGTGCTCAATCTGCGTGTATTGGTTGGCATAAAACATGACGGAGAAGTCGCACATTGAAACAACGGTCAAGGAAAGATCTGTGCTCACAAAGAACCAAAGTTCTCTCTATCAAGGGCCTGCTACACGACGGATTGTACATGTCATCCCATGCCACGAGGCGTGTGGTGCGCAGACATTTTATAAAGTTGCTCTGTTGGAGTGTGTTCAGGATGGAAGGCGAGGGTAGAAATAACATACTTGTTATTCTGGCGCGTCATTTCCCTCTGCTTTATCAATTGCAACTTGAACATGCACAGGTAGCAGCTCACGATGGCTAACGGACAGACCTAAGAGAGCACTGAAGAGTAATTGCAGGCAATCCCATCAGGCGAGTGAGCACTTTAAACGCAATGTATTTCAAATAAGATCTCACCGATCCTGTGCAGTCTTTACGAGCCTCTCTTCTGCTAGTGCAGACCTCGTCGGGTGGACCTGGTCTATTGAAGTTTTCGATCGCAAAGGCGTGGACCATGACACAGCGTGTGCCAAAACCTATACATACATCTAATATTTGTAGTCCATGTCAGGAGATCTCCACGACTGAAACAGAATCAAGGGATGTACCTGCGTAAGTGTATGGAACCCGTCTGAATGATCCTCGACTGCGCGGCAGCCAGGTGCAAAGGGGCGATTTCGAAGGCCACACGTGACGTGAAATAGTGCGCACAGAAAGAACAATGGAGGGGTAGAATCATGAGTTGGGCCGTGATAACTTGAAAGGCGAGTAAGGAGAACGTTTGTCCTGTCTGTCCAGCCAAGGATCCCGGGTAGACTGGTAACCAGGCCCCTCATAAATAGAGGGGCTGGTCACCAGTCTAAGGAAGTGCTACCAGAGGTCTTCTCTGAGTTACATTCCACCACAACTCTCATGCAAGCCAAGGCGGCTGGTGGCAACACTAGTAGAGCGAACGTGGCTGCACAGTGCAGAAGGTAATAAATGAGCACAGCCACATACATTCAATTTCGGCGTCACGGGCCCACGGCCACTGTCAGTTGTTTCAGTTCCCTCTCGACTTTCTCTAGATCTTCGTCGTCGTCGTCTTACGCGATGACAAGCACACACAATTTTCATACATCAACCACGCCTGACAAGCGACACGTTTTACTTTTGAATGTTGACGACATAGACGCTGTCCAACCTGATGTCAAGGAGCAACCTACTCACCCTGCCCACCCTGCCCACTCACACAAACGCTTGCGTTTTGCTGAATTCAGTGTCCTCCTCTCGCTTATTATCACTACTACCATATTTGAATTCTGGCCCCGTACTCGACACGACACGAGTACTGGAAGGGATTCATTGTACTCAAATGGAACACACGAGTTCAAGAAGACTGTGCTTATGGTTTCGATCGATGGTCTTCGTGCGGATTATTTAGATCGTGGACTCACGCCGCATTTGTTAGATATCAGCCGGGAAGGTGTGAGGGCAAAGTACATGCAACCTGTTTTCCCCGTGCGTATTCCCTTTCAGTCATTTGCTCTAGTCCTAAACATTTCCCTCTCTGCAGACTCTGACGTTCCCGTGAGTCATAATTTGTTAAAATAATTGATACATCCGAATGGGGTTTGTTCCAGAAATCACTGGTCACTGATGTAAATATCACTCGTACATTGCTCGACATGAGCTCATAATCTAGGACTGGCCTCTACGCCGAGTCACACGGCATCATTGCGAACGTTCGTTCTTCATCACTTTCTTCAACTGTCTGGCATTCTCACATCGGCTATGTAGAACTTTTGGGATCCCGTTTTCCGAGACACATTCCATTTCGATCGTGTTGAATCCGCGCAGAACCCGAGCTGGTGGCTCGGCGAACCTGTCAGTACTCGCTGGTTTTTTTGTATGCGTGCCTAATGCGCCTCTTTTCACTTCTTGTTACTTTACACGTTCATCTGGTCATCTGACTGACACATATATCGGTCTCTCTATCCTCTGCACTTGTTATCCTTCGTACAACTTAGATGTGGGAAACCGCAGAACGTGCAGGTATCATCACCGCAAACCTCATGTGGTCAGTTTTTTTTTCTGATCATAATTTGCTCTTTATTCATTTGACCAGGCCTGGTCCTTGGTCTACATCCTCGGGTGTGAACTCCACATATTTTCTACCTTGGGAAGTAAGAGTTGGTCTTAAACTCGCAAGGAATGTAGTGTGATTAACACAGGAGCGCAGGATAACTACGCTCTCGAGAAGAAACTTTCCAATCTCCTAGAATGGATTGACCTCCCGCTGGAAGAGCGGCCGCAGCTTATTCTTGGTGTGTTCTTGTATCTGATTCTTCCTCTGCTTCTAGACGAAATGTCTGTAAACTTCTTTTGCTCTAATCAGGGCGGGTGTTATTTCTTCTGCTTGTCGTTTCGTCCTCTTTAATTTCACGATTTTCCTTTGTGGCACTGACGTTGTTTCATAGGGTACGAACCGTCGCTAGACCATGCTGGACATACAACAGGGCCGATGTCTAAGGCCGTTAATGTAAGCATTGTATTAATTCCACTGGTTGGTGTGCCTAACTTTGTTTTTCGAACTTGCTACTTACTACAGATGAGTCTTGCAGCTATCGATCTTTTCGCTCGGAACCTAACCCAAGCACTAGGCGAGCGCAACCTCACGCATATCGTTGATATCATCTTCGTCAGTGACCATGGGATGGCGGACATGAGCCACCCAACTTGGATATATGTTGACGAGATTGTTGGTGAGCTATGGAAAGGTGTTACCAAGATGGATGGTAAGTGATTTCAGTGTATAGTCTGCTACTTATCGGAATGTTCTAGACTGAGTGGCGGATTGCTTACCCTTCGCTATTCAGGTTGGCCATCTATGGGCTTACGCTTCGCTCCTGGCACGAACGTGACTGATGCCCTTGAGCGTCTGTGCGAGTACACACTTATCCACCCGGATCAGTTCGATGTGTTTACCACCGAGAGCTTCCCTACCGACTCTGGCACCTCCTTGGTAGACCTCAACGCATTCAACTACGGTAAGATGTCTGGATGCACAGTGGAGCCTGTGCCCGAACGATACCATTTCTCTCATAATTACCGCATCGCCCCTATGTGGATTGTACCACGCATAGGCTACGCACTGACTGACCGCATGGGTGGCGAAGGCGGAGTGCCAACTGGAGTGAGTTTACTTTAACGTATCTCATGTCGCTTGATTTCTGTACTGCAGGCCATCGAGCTAACGCATTGCGCCTTCCTAGAACCACGGCTACGACAACGAGGACCCGTTGATGCGTGCCATATTTGTCGCACACGGGCCTTTCTCGCGGGGCGCCAAGGCTTCTGTGGTCGCACGAGGAGAGGGCAATGGCACAGAAGAGTACGTGATGCCAGAGTTCCAGAATGTCGAGATTTACAACCTCGTGATGCGACTGCTGAGCCTCGACGCTACGGATATAGCTACAACCAACGGAACCGCTGGATTCTGGGATATGTTTGTCTTGCCAGACGTTTGAACTTCGTACATATTTGAAGTGGAACTGCGTCAGATGCTTCGAGAGTTATCATTACCCATCACCTTCCTGGACGTGCTACATACATATACATCATCTTACTACGCGCCATATGTATCTGACACACGTCCTCAATGTCGGACAACTAAATTTCGTTATTCTCACTGCTACGAGATCAGACAAAGTCTTCGACTGCGCACTGACTACGTGTTGTGGAGTACCAGAAGTCCTGTCTGGATATTATATAATCACGTTATGATTGAACGCATAGCCGAAAGACTCATATCATCTGCTACAACATATTCAATGTTCTCGGTACAGTACAAAACATATTCAACGAAGATATCATCAACTCGAGGACACTCCGGATCTTGCATCCAAGTCATCTGATTTGCTGTTCCACTTTGCGCCGCGATTTGTATGACACCGACAATCGTTACTCTTGCTTGTGGGATGCTAGGGTTGACTCTCCGGACGTTCGCGATGAGCATGGTGTCCTTCTCGATGTGGGCGAGTACAGGACGAAATTCCAAGATGGTGATGTCGTAGAGGTTGAAGTCATCTTAAAACTGCATGTTTGTTCGATTTATTTCCTCCAGCTTTCTCTGACAGTTCTTACCAGGCCACCGAAATATGCACTGTCCAACAGTCACGACGCCAATGGGTCCCGCATATATCAACTTATCTTGCGGCGTATGCAGTTGCTGCCATGTGCAGCCTACACGAAGAAAGCTCTCCATGATCCAAAAAGCAAAAGGAAGGCTACTGATGAGCTCGGAGGTCAGTCACCTGCTAAGAACTCGAAGATGTCGACCGAGAGCCATAACATATTTGATATGGAGCTGGAAGCTGATAATGATTAGCCTAACTCGAATACTGTTGTGAAATTTGTAGTGCTGCATCTGATTTGCGAAGTGTCTAATTGCTGTACATACTCGATTGTTTGTTGTATATCGATAAACTGTTTGCTACCAATCCATCGTCATTTCTTGAACTCCGAAGTTGAACTCGGGGACTGGCGCTTCCCAGCGCCGCTACGATATAGGACCAAAGAACCGCTCAATTTGAGTCATGTTCAGGTGAATGACCATGAACTTCACCGGTTTTCCCACGAATTGCGGTGAACAACCGTGACCTACGCGGTTTCCTTGGGTGCAGGTACATACTCGAATCTCTTTCCTCCTTCTTCGTGCTCCAAAAGGTCGAACTCGGGCGACCCGGCAAAGTTGCCCCACAACTCAGATCCAAGGTATTCGTATGTCTGGGCCGCACTTGCTGGGTCAATAAGACGCGTTTTCATTCCACGAGCAGCGGCGGCCTGGTCCGCCATTATTTGAGCCCGGCAGCACTTTTCCAAAGAGATGAAAAAGTAAAGGGAAGATTCAATCGACTCGGTGGCAACGAGGATCCCGTGGTTCTACACGATGGAGCATAATAAGCAGGTGAGAACGTTTGACTGAGCTCTTAGAGATACCTGGAGGATAACAGCCTAGTAGAATCTTGTGAGCATCGACACATGTAAATCAACGCATCTGCAAACCTTTTTCGAACCAAGAGCATTCGCTATGGCCACACCTTCCTCGGGTTCATCGACGATGCCATTGAATTCGTCATACAAAGCATGATCCTATAGGTTCATTTTCGTTGAATGGGATATCTCTTCAAAAACGGATGAATGCGAGATTACCTTATAAAATGCACAGCTGTCCTGAGTAAGGGGATCAAGGGGTATCCCAAGAGTGCCGAATGCCCCAGCATACGTAGTATGCGAATGCGCAATGCAGACAACATCCGGGCGAGCTTGATGAATCGCTGAATGGATCAGGAACGCCACCCCGTTGAGCCACCGGGAAGGTCCAGATTCATTTTCCTGTATCTTCCCTGCTTGGTCCACGAGAATGAGGTCCTCAGGCTGCATGAACTTGAAATGAACACCCTGTGGCCCAGTAACTGGTGAGTAACATGATTTCACTATTTTGACAGGATATCAATCACCCAGGGGTTGAACCAGTAACAGTCTTTTCTGATCGGGTCCTTTTGACGAAGTGATTAGAAATGTCACGCGCAGCATCATATGAGCGTTACTCTTACCTGGACAGTAATATGTCCAGCGACCCCTTCATCGAAACCGTACTTTCCTGCTTTGGCATGAATACGACGAGCGCTTCTTGTTACAAATAGAGCTCACCAAAGATACGATATGCTTGAGCCAAGCGGAATTTCAGGAACGCTCGATGTTCGAGTGGGTCAGAAAACGTGGGAGGAACCGGTACGGTTTTTTTCCAAAGTTCAAACTTGCTCAATGGTGCAGCCATAGTAGTAGATGTGCGATTTGAAACGGAGGAGTTCTAGTACTTATACTGACCCTGCCAACGAGCGCTTACAGGCTTCTCCGTCGTCGTTCTCACAAAATATCCGACTTGCTCAGGACAAAGCAAATACTAGTCAGCACTAGGCTCGTAATCACGGCCCAGCTGTGATCACAAGCTAGCTTATCGCACTTAAGACATGCAACGTGATCTCCTCGGGCTGTCGGCGGACCAGATAGAAGAAAGTTAGTCAACTCGTCTCTTCTGCATGACACTTCTATCTGACATTATCATCAGAGAACTAGTAAACCGATGAGAAAGTTGTTTAAAAGTCATAGCCAAAGTAGAGCATCGCCACAATCTTCGTACATCTGCTGACTGCTTTCACATGGGAATATTTCGGCTTACCAAGGAATAGACGAATGTACAAGCACATCAGTAAACCAGAAATGTCCCACAGACCTGACTTAGAGTCCCACAGCTGCGACAGCTCATCCAGCCGCGCAGTTATCTCACAGTCTTGGCACCGCCCTAATAGAAGCCTCGCCGGAGGTACATTCCCGACTCTATTTTTGTCTTTCCAAGCTTCTGACTTCCATCACCTTCATCAGCTTCGACTCGGATGGCCAGCGCTATTATGTCCTGTGTTTCGCGAGCTCGACATACTTACCATGGACATCGTACTCTACTCTAAGTCAAGGAGGCACTCAGAAAGGCTTAATGTAACAGTGTATAGTGCGTTAAGCACAATATTTTGTCACTAACATTCCTGTAGTCTCTCAATCGAAAATTAACTTGAAGCAACGTTTACGGTTAGGGTTATGATTATGTAAGGTGCTTATTGTCATCAATCAACTGTACAGTTTTTTCGAAAGCGTTCCCATGCATCGTGCCTGGGGCCCGCGGGGATTTGGATCCTACTTCGTGTGAAAAATTGACGTCATGGTCCTTTCAGCACAGTCGGCATTCAAGACTCGTTGGCCGGACGAAAATCGGGCAGCGCCGGCCAAGACGAGTTATGTCGGGGAGTACACGAAAACACTAAACAAAAAAAAGTGTCAGGTAACACCAAGTGCCAAACCGGTGAGACTCGGATATTAGTCGATATTGTAAGCCCGATGCTTCTTTCCTCTGCATAAACCACGCAGAACTTGAGCTTCTCGATATCGATGTGGCCGGCCGCGCTGTTCCTAGTAGAGGGTTGATGGTCCCGACGTTATCTGGACGGAGGGGCGGTATCATGGTGCTTGGCATTGAAGTTCCAGACCCAGAAGGTGCCAGCGACGGTGAAGGTGTATGAGTTGCCTGAAAGAACATATTCCGTAGACCTCGCATGCGCACCCGCACTAGCATTCGTTGGTGTCGGAAGAAAGTTGCCTTGAGCTACGATCCAAAAGTCCGTGCTGTAGATAATCATATCATAGTATCGGTGCATTCGTAAGGTAACGCAGAGTGCTAAGTGTGGGGAGATGAGCGTCCTCATCGCACCTGATCATACATACATACAAACTCGAGACATCATGCAGTTGCCTAGGTATATCCAACTGACAAGACTTGGCTCCAGGGCTCACGTTTGTTGAGTATCTGGCACGAGTCCTCAATATCTGACAGTGTTAGACAACTAAATTCCTTCATTCTCACTACTACGAGATCAGAGAAAGTCTTCGACTGCATGACTACATCATTGTATACCTTCAACCTAACTGGATTCATGGACAGAGCGCAAACATTCGCGCACTTAGCCAAGTAGAGGTAAGGGCTACACCATCTTTCCTTGCATCTGTTATAAGCAAGGTAGGCTGGAGCGTCAAATTTCGCTCACTGTGAATACCTATGCCGTGTTTTAGAGAATCAAAGATTAGCAGAGATATTTCTGGACGCTTCAGGACTTCATATTGGTAAATAGGTGAGCTAGACGGTCTCCTAGGGTGTAGGAACATACTCGAATCTCTTTCCTTCCTCGTGCTCCAAGAGCTGAAACTCGGGAATCCCATTAAACCAGCCCCCCATCTCAGATCCAAGGCGTTCGCATGTCTGGGTCGCACTTGCTGGGTCAATAAGACGCGGTTTCAGTCCACGAGCAGCGGCGGCCTGGTCCACTACCATTTGGACCTTGCAGCACTTTTCCAACGAGATGAAAAAGAAAACGGTAGATTCAATCGACTTGGTGGCAACGAGAATCCCGTGGTTCTGCACAATGGAGCATGATAAGGTGAGAACGTTTGACTGAGCTCTTAGAGATACCTGGAGGATAACAGCCTAGTAGAATCTTGTGAGCATCGACACATGTAAATCAACGCATCTGCAAACCTTTTTCGAACCCAGAGCATTGGCTATAGCCAGACCTTCCTCGGGGTCATCGACGATGCCGCGAAATTCGCTATACAGAGCATGATCCTATAGATTCATTTCATTAAACGGTATATCTCTTTAAGAATGGATGGATGTGATATTACCTCATAAAACGCACAGCTGTCCTGAGTAAGGGGATCAAGGGGTATCCCAAGAGCGCTAAACGCCTTAGCATACGTAGTGTGCGAATGCGCAGCGCAGATAGCATCCGGACGAGCTTCATGAACCGCTGAATGGATCATGTACGCGGCCCGATTGAGGAACCGGGAAGGTCCAGATTCATTTTCTTGTATCTTCCCTCCGTGGTCTACTAGAAGGAGATCCTCAGGCTGTATGAGCTTGAAGTGAACGCCCTGTCGCAATTTGGTGAATTGTGATCTATATATTGGACACGATAATTAATCACCCAGGGGTTGACCCAGTAACAATCTGGTCTGATCGGGTCCTTTCGATAAAAGCAATTAGGACTGGCACGCACACTGATATAAGCGTCACTCTTACCCGGACAGTGATATGTCCAGCGACGCCTTCATCATAACCGTACTTTCCTGAATTGACATGATAACGATGGGTACTTCTCGTTCCGATTAAAATAAGTGAAGCTCACCAAAGATACGATATGCTTGAGCCAAGCGGAATTTCAGGAACGCCCGATGTTCGAGCGGGTCAGAAAACGTGGGAGCAATCGGTCTGCTACTTTTCCAAAGTTCAAACTTGCTCAATGGTGCGGCCATAGTAGTAGATGTGGGATTTCAAACGGAGTTCTTGTACTTATATTTGACCCTGCCAGCAAGCGCTGGAGCCTGACAAGCTTCATCATCGTCATCATCATCACGAAAGATCCGACTTGCCCCAGATGAAACAAATACTAGTACGGCACTAGGCCCGTGACTAGCCTATTAGGTATTGAACACCAAGACTATAAAAGAGCCATCGTAACGCCCAATGTAACGGGAAGGACTGCAAGGGAACCAAGGCCAGACTTCTATGGCGGGAGGCTACGGCGTTCTCCATCGAGGACAGACTACGACACACGCGGGGAGGACTACCAACTACGAGCCAGGACTCCTGCTCCTGCGCCAGGACCCCTGCCACTCCAGACTCGATATGTCCAGCCAGAGCGCCCCGTTCCACCAACAACGCAGGCCACAGAATACACAATAGGCTCTGTGACAGTCACTTACAATAACAGCGCGACTCGGATATTATATCAGATGAGTCAGATCCCAGAAAATTCAAAGTACAACTTCGTGCCAATATACTAGTACATGATATTACACCTCATTGGTAGATATTGCAGACTCACTGCATGAATTCCCCATCTACTGGCGTCAGATAAAATCCGTCCTTCCATCATTCATTACTACATGTAATCTACCATCCAGAGGCATTTTGCCAGACATGAACTGAAAAACACTCGACGGCTGCAGCCATGCACACTGCAGAATGGTAAATTTAATCTTATCTTCAAAATATAGGATTGCAAATTTGTATCGACGTACATCAACGTTCTTCGTTTTATATTTATTCCATCGATGTCGTTTGATTTATATCAACCTCTATTTTGCTTGTTTTCACTGGGAAGCTTGGGCCGCCGGTTTAGGCTTTCAAATTGAAGCCCAGGCGGGCATGCGGTGACCTGTTCGGCTTATAAATTAGGCCCGGCTTCGGCTGGCCCGGGGCTTGAAGCTTGAAGCCGGGCCGGAACACCACTAACTTTGGACTCGTCAAAAAACTATGGTTGAACGATCCCCTTCTGGTCACGGTGTAGTCTCACTGTCGAACTGGATTGAGCGAGGGACGTTGCCAAAAAACACCAAACGAAAGTGAAAAAAGCAAGCGAGAACGAGCGCGTACCAGTTTCACCACATCTCCGCTGTCAAGGCTGTGTCTTGTTCTGCTCGTTTCACTTTCTGGCTTCATGCTCTCGTTCCACCCGCCGCCGCTGCATCATGCCCTCATGTCATTCGTCATTCGCTTGCTGCATTATTCATACCTGCTTATTGTATTGGGTTCTCGCCTCGCTCGCTCGCTACACTTGCTCGACGGCCTGCCCTCGCTTTCTAATGTTTGTGTGCATAGTCCTGATCTCCCATCAATTTCCTGCTGACCTCTGTCTCGTAGAGTCGCAGGTTGAGAAGTAAAATCTTAATGGCATACTACCATTTAGTCCCTGCGGTACTCTGCACTACTGTACGTGCATGCCATCATGATTCATCACCGTGTTTTTTTTCCGAAATATATCTTCAAGTTTGCGTTTACACTGGATGTATCCTAGTTTTGGGTTACTAGTCCTATTTCGATATACTATTCTGGCTGCATGGCCTCGGACTGTCATGAAATGAAATCGTGGTTAATAACAGAGTTCAATAGACCGAGATGTCATTTTCTAGCATAATCACCTCAGACCTCGCGTCACAATCTCAAGACTTACTCATATGTTCATTGAAACATCCCCATTGCCTCCCAATAATCCACCCACTGTGCCGCATCTGCCGAAGACAGCGACTTCAGTTCCTTCATCGTTGGACTGACGCATTCGGCTACGGCAGTGGTGAATAAAGTCATGCCACCCGCTTCGGAGCCCATCTCTCCGGATGCCCTAATCGCGATGTCTGATTGAGTCATGGAACGCATGAAGTTGAGAAGCTTGATGGCAGGCTGTAATCGAAGAATAGATTGGAAACGTTCGGGCCAGCTATCGAGACACGTACTATGCGTTCCATGCTCTCTTCGCCCAAGTCCTTGGCACTCGATTCGAGCTTTTCGAGCCACTCTGAGAATGGCACAAGAGGTAGCGGGGAACTTGTTACTTTACGCTCAACCAGGGCGTCCGCAATGGGCTGCATCAACGTCTTCCATGCAGTCGGTCTCGGATGCACCAGATTCACCGCGATGGGAGGTTCTTCTTCCGCGAAAGCTACATCAAGAATAGCATTTGATACGGCGTGGGGAGGGATCCAAGACACAAACTAAAACGCACATGTCACGAATCGATACCTTCGATAGTGATGGACTTACTCCTTTAGCTTCCGGAAGTGCGCCTAGACTAACACTTGATTTGACGATGATCGGTAGCCAGTTTGTCGTAGACCAAGCTCCTCGTGGGGGTCCTCCTGATATTTGTCCAACTCTGAATGATGATGCCGGTAACTTGCTGTTGACGAGAACCTTGATGGAAACAGTATTCGTAGAATCCACGCCCCCCAAAGTAGCTTGTGACTTACCCTTTCCGAAACATATTTGCTCGCGCCATAGCCAAGACCTACTGCGACCCCTGCGTCGTATTCCACTTCTTCAGGGAGTGGTCCTTTCGCTTTATCCCAACTTTGAGCAGACGAGATGGAAGATGCGAACATGAAACGCGGCTGTGGATGACGCGGGGAAGATAATGCCAAGTCTATGAGATTCCGCATTCCCCGCACATGAGTTTCGAATGACGAGAGCGCCAGGTTAAAATCGAGTCGCCAAGCGTTGTGAATGATGACAGTGACAGACGTGCAGATCTACGCTATCTTTAGTCAATTCAGTGACACTGGAAATGACACAAACCTTCTGGTATAACTCCTTATCCAGACCTAGGTGGTCATCGAATGTATCAGTTTCTACATACACTAGTTTGTCGGATTGAAGCACGGTATAATCTAAACCGCGATCTTTGAACGAGTTTTCCTGTCGTTGTTGTATGGATGCCCCCTTTGACGGGCGATTGAAGGCATATACCACAGACACGTCCTCACGCTGGAGTAGATCTGCAAGCAGGTATGAGCCAAGACCACCCGTAGACCCAGTCAGGGCAACCACATGATCGCTTTGGCTGCACCCATTGACTAGAGTGGTGTTGGTGTTTGTGACAGAGTTCCCTAATCCGACTGAATACCTCTCGATCATGTTCTCGATATCAGCCTTGACGTCGACGGTATTTGTACCATTCCGCCGCAATACTGCATTAATGACGCTTCTCGCGAGCCGGCAAATCGAAGGACTTGAAAATATGATGTTCTGGTCAATCCGCGATGCTGATTCCTGAAGGTCACGATCTGAAGACGAGCGGAGAGAGCTGATAATGCGGTTTTTGAGAAATGTCGCAGAGAGACTAGATGTACGGAGTAAGCAGAGCACTACCATCATAGGGCTTCGCCCCAAAGGACAATAACCAAGGATTCAAAAAAAAAAAAAAAAGCAGAGCACTAGCCTTTGTCAGTCTCGACCCACCTGTCAAAGCCTTGAGTAAAAAGGTCCGCATCAGGATCAACTTCCTTGTCGGCGTTCGCAGCGGCAGCGTGGATCTTGAGCCATCCCTCAACATCTTCCACAGTCCAGCTTGTAGGCAAAGGTACATCGATACCTGCTCTAGTGCTGCCCCCCACCTTTTCATATCTATCGCCCATGAATTCTAGTTAACAGAGCGACAAATGGGTGCTATGCTCACAGGGCATTAATCTCCTCCTCATACAGCTTGACGGTTGCTTTCTTGATGACGGTCCCTTTTGCAGCTCGAAGCATGGGCTTCTCACTGTGTGTCACAATAATCATTTCTTTGAAGATCCTACTGAAGGCAGGAGCCTCCTTATTCGCTTCCTCTATGTCCGGCCTTCAAGAACTTCTTCAGACATAACAGTAGCATGCGATCTTTCAGGGGACTTACCACACGCGGTTCCTAAACTCAGCAAGTTGCTTTTCGTCATCAACGTCAATTTCACACCCTGCTCGTGGCTCTATGAGGATCCCAACTTGATTGCGTCCACGGCCAAAGATGACGGCACCGGTTACAGAGGGGTTGGCACAAATGATATTTTCCATGGGAGCCGGTACTGTCTTCTCCCCGGACGAGAGTATCAAAACGTCGTCAATCCTTCCTACGCTGCAAGGAAAATGTCAGAGAACATGAATAACGCAAATTTCAGTCGTACATCTTCCACAAACCCTCTACGGTGGGATGCTTGATAAATACATCTGAAGTAGCATAACCCTTGACGTCCGGAAGATTCTCTACTGATACTTGATGCATCGGGGTTGTCTGCAAAAAAGTGTTTGACGCGTGTTCAAAGATCGACTCGGAGACGCACCAAAACTTGACATTCATATGTACCATCGTCCTGTAGAGCCCATCTGATCTTGGAATTGGGTCCGAATCGCACCCAGTCCCAAAACTTTTGATCGACCAAATTTCGGATAAAATGAGTGCTGGAACCAAATTCTGTAGCACCGTAGCCACAAGAAAGCTTGACCCCTGCATTCACCAGGATATTTCCTATCTTAGGTGCGAGAGGACCGCCACCATAGAACTGCATTGGCATCAACACCAGTCATTCCCTGTCACAGCATCGATAACAAACTTACAACATATTCGAGGGTCTTCAGAACATCGACAGCACTCGGTGAAAACGCCCACTGTTCCAGAAAGGCAGGCACAACTGGCAAAATGTTCGATTTCGTCTTGAGTATAGAGCCCAGGATGTTTTGCGAGTTGGGTACTACAGGAGTCGCCAAGGGATCGAGCAAGGATGTAGGCGGGTAAATAGACACACTGCTCAGGGCGGCGATAGGGGAGAGCAGCTGAAAATATACACCAAAGATATGAAATGATGGTAAAGACGCAGCACCGAGGCGAATAGGAGTGGGAAGGTTAGTGAGGTCGAAGATAGATGCTAACAGTACTCTATCTCAGCATTGTTCGCTGTGAGGATCATTTTACTGACTCACGCGATAGGCACCAGTGGATGGCAGTCAAGTTACTTATTGGAATGGGTTTTGGGAAGCCAGTGCTGCCAGAGGAGTGCAGGTAGAATAATACATCGTTCTCAGACGACGGCGGACCTAGGGAAGAGTACGGGACAATAGCCTCGTTGGGAGTACCACTAACGAGTGATGGGTACAGGTGTTTCAGCGCCGGAATTTCGTCAATCTGCAGCTGGCTCGTTTGAGTGGCAGACACAAGACCCGCTTCGACTCCGTCGATTAGGGAAGCGAGAGAGTGCCGAGTGGTGATCAAACGACGGCATCTTGTTTTCTGCATCATGCTCGTGACTGCCGCCGCTGAATTACGAGGGGACATAGGGAACGGCTTGAAAACAGTAATCAGAAACCCAATCATTCAGAAAATCTATGTACATACAACTAGTCCAGCGAAGATTATGCCCATGAATACTGTCTGATAAAGAAGAGTGTCTGAGTTCGCGATGAGGACGACCACTTCTTTGTCTGCGCCTGCAGAGGCTGGCCCAATTGCCTGGGCGGCCCGATGACAAGCTCGATAGAAGTCTGAGTGAGAAATATAGACCAGGTCATTGCTGTCAGGTTTGTCATAGACAAAGAAAGTGACATCCGAGTTATGTTGCGCATTAAATTCAACCAATTGAGGGAGGGACAGTGATTCATTGAGAGGAGGGTAATTGACACAACCTCGATGACATGAAGCGACCATGATTTGGATGATTGTAGACACTTGGGCTGACTGTTTATACGAGATATCAAGTGCACGAATGAGTGGTCATTTTCGAGCGGGATGAGAAAAACCTCATTGGAAATTACTGGGAAAGCCGCCTATATTCCTATCTGGATCTACAAACGGGTCTACATGACCGGGGGCGGCGTAGTTGATGTCGGATGGCGATCGAGGATGAGATAGTCTACTGTGGAGATAACCCACACGTTCATGTCTGCCAAAATGCCTCGTGGTTGGCATGTACTTGAGAAAACTGAAAGTGAGAAAAGCAAGCGAGAACAAGCGCGTATCGTCTCTGCACGGAGACAAGTTCAAACCCCTTTTCGGCTCGGATTCGGAAACGACCACCGTTCGAAAGTGTTCCCACACACAACCCACACATCAAGCTTGCCTGGATTTCGTGGGAAGTCGGTGAGTACACGAAAACACAAACACGAAGTCACATCAGTAAACCGGTGAGACTCAGATATTAGTCGACATTGTAAGCCCAATGCTTCTTTCCTCTACATAAACACCACGCGGAACTTGATCCAACTGACAAGACTCGGCTCCAGGGCTCACGTTCGTTGAGTATCTGGCACCAGTCCTCAATATTCAATATCGGACATTCTCACTGCTACGAGATCAGATAAAGTCTTCGACTGCATGACTGCATATATACCTTCAACCTAACTGGATTCTTGGATAGAGCGCAAACACTCGCGGACAAAATGCACTTAGTCTAAGCTGAGTAGAGGTAAGGGCTACACTATCTTTCCTTGCACCTGTTCTAAGCAAGGTAGGCTGGAGCGTCAAATTCGCTCACTGTGAATACCTATGCCGTGTTTTAGAGAATCAAAGATTGGCAGAGATATTGCTGGACGCTTCAGGACTCCGATGTATTGGTAAATAGCTGAGCTAAACGATCTCCTGTGGTGCGGGAACATACTCGAATCTCTTTTCTTCTTCGTGCTCCAAGAGCTGAAACTCTGGAATCCCATCAAACCAGCCCCCCATCTCAGATCCAAGGGATTCCCGTGTGCTAGCCGCACTTACTGGGTCAATAAGACGCGGTTTCAGTCCACGAGCGGCGGCGGCCTGGTCCACTACCATTTGGACCTTGCAGCACTTTTCCAAAGAGATGAAAAAGAAAACAGCAGATTCAATCGACTTGGTGGCAACGAGGATCCCGTGGTTCTACTCGAAAACGTTATGATAAGCAGGTGAGAACGTTCGATCGAGCTCTCAAAATACCTGGAGGATAAGAGCCTAGAATCTCGTGAGCATCGACACATGTAAATCAGCGCATCTGCAAACCTTTTTCGAACCAAGAACATTCGCTATAGCCAGACCTTCCTCACGGTCAACGACGATACCACGAAATTCACTATACAGAGCATGATCCTATGGGTTCATTTTCGTTGAATAGGATATCTCTTCAAGAACGGATGAATGCGAGATCACCTCGTAAAACGCACAGCTGTCCTGAGTAAGGGGATCAAGGGGCACTCCCAGAAGGCCGAACGCCTTAGCATACGTAGTATGCGAATGCGCAACGCAAACAACATCTGGGCGAGCTTGATGAATCGATGAATGGATCATGTACGCGGCCCGGCTGAGCCGCCGGGAAGGTCCAGATTCATTTTCTTGTATCTTCCCTCCGCGGTCCACGAGAAGGAGGCCCTCAGGCTGTATGATCTTGAAGTGAACGCCCTGTCGCAATTTGGTGAATTGTGATCTATATATTGGATATGATAATCAATCACCTTGGGGTTGACCCAGTAACAATCTTGTCTGATCGGGTCCTTTCGACAAAGTACTTAGAACTGGCACGCACAGCATCATATCAGCATCACTCTTACCCGGACAGTGATATGTCCAGCGACGCCTTCATCATAACCGTACTTTGCTGAATTGACATGATAACGATGGGTACTTGTTCCGATTCAAACAAATGGAGCTCACCAAAGATACGAAATGCTTGAGCCAAACGGAATTTCAGGAACGCCCGATGTTCGAGCGGGTCAGAAAACGTGGGAGGAACTGGTATGGTATTCCTCCCAATACTAATCTTGCTGGCGTCTTTGAATGGTGTGGCCATAGTAGCAGATGTGAAATTTCAAACGGAGTTCTTGTACTTCAAGTTATATTTGACCCTGCCAGCAAGCGCTTGCAAGCTTCTTCATCGTCATCATCATCATACCAGTACGGCACCAGGCTCGTAACTAGCCTAGGCATTGACCACTTTGTCGTAGCGTAGTGCTCTTGATCACTTCTTGCCTCGCTCGCGATACGCAGGCACACAGTCGCGGATACACCACTCCAACAGCACTCGCGGACAAAATGCACTTAGCCGAGTAGAGGTAAGGGCTGCTCTATCTTTCCTTGCACCTGTTCTAGGCAAGGTAGGCTGGAGCGTCAAATTTCGCTCACTGAATACCTATGCCATGTTTTAGTGAATCAAATATTAGCAGAGATAGTGACTGCTGGACGCTTCAGGGTTCCGTATTGTTAAACAGGTGAGCTAAACGGTCTCTTATGGTGCGGGAGCATACTCGAATCTCTTTCCTTCTTCGTGCTCCAAGAGCTGAAACTCGGGAATCCCATTAAACCAGCCCCCCTTCTCAGTTCCAAGGGATTCCCATGTCTGGGCCGCACTTGCTGGGTCAATAAGACACGGTTTCAGTCCACGAGCAGCGGCGGCCTGGTCCACTACCATTTGGACCTTGCAGCACCTTTCCATAGAGATGAAAAAGAAAACGGTAGATTCAATCGACTTGCTGGCAACGAGGATCCCGTGGTTCTACACGAAAACGTCATGATAAGCAGGTGAGAACGTCCGATCGAGCTCTCAAAAATACCTGGAGGATAAGAGCCTAGAATCTCGTGAGCATCGACACATATAAATCAACGCATCTGCAAACCTTTTTCGAACCAAGAGCATTCGCTATATTCAGACCTTCCTTGGGGTCATCGACGATGCCACGAAAATCGCTATACAGAGCATGATCCTATGGATTCATTTCCATTAAACGGTATATCTCTTTAAGAACGGATGAATGCGAGATTACCTCATAAAACGCACAGCTGTCCTGAGTAAGGGGATCAAGAGGCACCCCAAGAGCGCTGAACGCCTTAGCATACGTAGTGTGCGAATGCGCGGCGCAGACAGCATCTGGGCGAGCTTCATGAACCGCTGAATGGATCATGTACGCCGCCCGATTGAGGAACCGGGAAGGTCCAGATTCATTTTCTTGTATCTTCCCTCCGTGGTCTACTAGAAGTAGATCCTCAGGCTGTATGATCTTGAAGTGAACGCCCTGTCGCAATTTGGTGAGTGATGATTTTTATATCGGACACGATACTCAATCACCCAGGGGTTGACCCAGTAACAATCTTGTCTGATCGGGTCCTTTCGACAAAGTAATCAGAAATGCGCACATCATGTTATCAGGGTCACTCTTACCCGGACAGTGATATGTCCAGAGACGCCTTCGTCATAACCGTACTTTCCTGCATTAACACGATAACGATGGGTACTTCTTGTTCCGATTAAAACAAATGGAGCTCACCAAAGATACGATATGCTTGAGCCAAGCGAAACTTCAGGAACGCCCGATGTTCGAGCGGGTCAGAAAACGTGGGAGGAACTGGTATGGTATTCTTCCCAAGAGTAGTCTTGCTGGCATCTTTGAATGGTGCGGCCATAGTAGCAGATGTGGAATTTCAAACGGAGTTCTTGCACTTATAGTTGACCCTGCCAGCAAGCGCTTGCAAGCTTCTTCATCGTTATCGTCATCACAAAAGATCCGACTTGCCCCAGATGATCATGAGCACCAGGCCCGTGACTAGCCTAGGCATTGATCGCAATGCCAGCTGACATGTATACAATGCCAGCTGATATGCATACAACGCCAGCTGACATACATACAATGTGATCTCCTCGGGCCGACCAAATAGAATCAAGATCCATAATTGACCCGTCCTTCGCAATGAATCGCACTTCCATCTGGCATTAACCAAGTACATGAAAACACAAAATCGAAATAATAAAAAGACAAAAAAAAAGTAAACACAAACACAAACATCAAGACTAAAGAGCCATCGTAACGCCCAACAACGCAGGCCAGAAAATGAACACCACGCGGAACTTGAGTTTCTCGATATCGATGCGGCCCGCCGCGCTGTTCCTAGAGGGTTGATCGATGTTTCCGACGTCGCCTGGACGGAGGGGAGGTATCACGTTGCCTGGCGTTGGTGTTGAAGTTCCAGACTCAGAAGGTGCCAGCGACGGTGTTAACAGTGAAGGTGTGTGAGTCGCCTGAAAGAACAGATTCTGGCTTGTAGACCTCGCACTCGCACTAGCATTCGTCAGTGTCGGAAGAGAGTCGCCCTGAACCACGATCTTAAAGTCCGCGCTATAGATGACCATATCATACGGTATACTCGTGAGGTAACGCAGAGTGCTAAGCGTGGGAGCAGATGTAAGCATCCTCGTCATCGCACCCAGTCAATCATACATACAAATTCGAGCCATCATGCAGCTGCACAACACTCCTGGGTATATCCAACTGACAAGACTTGGCTCCAGGGCTCACGTTCGTAGCGAGCGTCGCGAGGTACGTCTGCACAAAACGTCAAGTCCCCCCGCAGTATCTCCAATAAAACTGGAACGCACGTCAGAATCGCAGTATAGCTGTATAGTGATGCCCCCCATGTTGTTCAGCGGCGGATACGTCCCGTCATCTATCCAGCTCGTCAGAGCGGTCTGTCCAGCGTAGTAGACGGTATTTTGGATAGGTTGAATGGGATACAAGGACGCGGAGACTGGCGTGAGGAGGGCGAGTAGCAGTACCACGACAAACATCGACACGCCGTTGAACATCCTGAACTTTTCAAGTTGATGATGGAATCTGAAACCCGGTACAGACAATAATGAAGTATATGACAGACCCGCTGATCACTGGCGGCGAAAGAATGAGGGTTCCGGGGACGAATCTGGCAATATGGACAAGTGAACGCAGCAAGAACAACACAAGTCAACCTGGCGAGAAACGCGTCACATCACGTGCCTTGATTTTACAACGATGATAAGGTATACGATTTCGATCTATCGATCGCTAGTTGGAAAAACGTAGAAGCTGAAACATAACTATGCTCGTAGATGGTGTATCTCTTAGTCTTGATCTATGAAAAAAAACACGCCACAGTATCCAGAAAGTGTACGAGGGAGCGGGATGAGAAAAAAAGGTTCTGAATAGGTGCGCGATGAAAAATGGTTCGCAATGTTAAGAGGTTCCGACCAGGTGCCCGACGAGACGAGAGAAAAAAGAAGGAAAGAAAACGTAAATGAGAACGAGAACATAGTGAAAACGTTTAGAAAAGTACCGGCACAGCCATTATTAAAAAATGCATAAGAGGAAGAGAATGATAATGAGAACGAGAAATCAAGAATCACATCACATCACACGTTCCTTCTCGCGAACCGCCCGAATCCAGATCTCACCAGGACGACTATGAAAGCAAATGAGTTCAAGAGACCCACCAGAAAAAAGAAACTTACCTCTTCTCCCTCAAAATCCTATAAACGCATCTACTCCCCTTCTCCTTCTCAATCCTCATCTTCGACGTAAGGTTATCCGCACGAGGGGGGAACACACCAGGTCCGCAGCGTGCTTGGAAATCTGCAAGACCTTCGTTCGTGCCTTCAGCTTCGACGATCACAGTCCCGTACCAGCCAGGATCGATGAAAAAGCCTGCCACGTTCGGGATCGGCAGGCGCAGGTTTTGGCTGTGCGAGTAGGCGTGCGGGTGGTGCGCAGAGACCGGAGGTCGAATCGTGAATGAAGAACGGTGCAACCAGTGGACGACGCTGTGCAGCGTGCCGTGGGGGCTATTCAAAACGATGTTAACATGTGATAGACTGGTGGAGACAAAGGACTCACGTCGCTGTCGTAGCCCTATCCTGTATCAACTGCAGGTTCGCAGCGAGTTCCTGGCCCCAAGGACGAACATCCAAATAAACGATAGGATTGCCCCCCGGATTCAAAATAGGATTAGCACCCGTCCGAATGACGCGGTGGAAATACGACGGAGAGAATGCCAGACTGTGGAAATATGGAGGCAGCTCTCCCATCGGCGAGTACTTGTAATCAAGGTCCTAGAACATGCTGTAAGCCAAACCCAACACGCGTGCGATGAAAAGAGGACTCACCACAAGATAACTCCCATCCCAAACCATCCTCCCCAAATTCCCCTCGTCGCCCACAGCAACGTCCCACACCACATCCCCAACCCTCAACATTTTCAACACACCAGCCCTCTTCAACTCAGCTTCACACTCCACTACGCTCGAATCAGATAACCACTCTCCTTCAGGGGAAGGAACGAACACCCGCAAGAGCGGCGCACGGTGGAGTCGGACCAAGGGAGATTGGAACGTACCCTTAGTCGAACTAGAAATCGAGGACGACTTGCGATGGGAATATGACGATGTCGGGGATGCCGTACCACTCGAGGGGCGCCGTGCTACTTGCCCGTCACGTGTAGCAGGCCTTGATGGCACAGGGCTGATATGTGACCTCGCAAGCGCCCTCGCTTCACTCTCAGCCTGAGCCCTCAACCGTAACACAACCCTCGTATACGCACGAGTGGTCATAGCGAGCGACAGAATATCCGGGACCGTGAACTTGGGACGATCTCCTGGGGCCGCTGGGTTGGGGATACGGGGCTGGAGATACGCATCTGCTAGTTGAGCATATTGGTGAGTGGGCATTGAGACCCCTCGCATGTAGTCATTTAGCTCCTTTGATTTGCGTTAGTACATCACACCATACAGTGTGCGGAAGGGAGACTGACCTTCAAAGACAGTGCAAGCGGCTCCGCCCACTCGAAGCTCCACCTCTTATACCCAACAGTTCCCAAAAACTGCTCGAGCACATACTCCCTCAACACCCGACTCTCAAACAGAGCCCTCACCTCCTTATTCGCCGCATACAGCGCACACCAATCACTAAACGTCAAATACTCGAGGAGATGCAGGAGAAGCGACGCATCGGCGAGATGCGAAACGATAGGGTAGAACGAAGGAGGCTTCCTAGCGAGCTCTTCTTCCAATCGTTGCTTCTCTTCAGCTTCTTCCTTCAGTCGCCTTTCTTCTGCTTCCTTCTCCATTCGTTCCTCTTCCTCTCTTTGACGCGCCTCTTCTTCCATTCGTCGCGCCTCCTCCGCTTTTCGCAGCCGGACAGCTTCCTCTTCTTGAAGAAGTTCGGCTTCCTTGTTCATCACTTCTTGCTGAACGATCACGTCAGCGACGAGAGGAGGACGCGTCTTCTCGAGCCATTGTCCTCGGCGCTGGGTCCGGGCTGATACATAGTCTTCAGGAGACTCGGGAGTTAAAGGCGATTTGGGCCTCGTCACAAGAGGTGACTTGGGCCGTGAAGGCGTCACCGGCCTCGCCGACCCCTCGTCACTTCCGCAGGACTTAACAACCTGCACCCCCTCGACCTTCTTAAACGGGTCCTCATCCAAGAACAACGCGTCCTCCGAAAACCCCTCCATCGATACTTTCTTAGATAGTAATTTGGCCGGTACCGAAGGCCCAGAAGTAGAAGAGGAAGGAGTAGGAGGACGCGACTTTGTCAACACGCGAGGCTTGAGGCTTTCTTTACTCGTCACTCGGTTGAGTTTGCGCAGTGATGGGGGGGCAGCGTCTGATGAGACTCTGATACGGCTTGGGGGTGGTCCTGCGTCTGATGATCGGCCTATTATGGCGTCTGATGAACGCCCAGGATCCTACATCCAATGAAATACGCCTCCCAGCTCCAGCCGCAGCCGGGCCCGAAGCTACAAAGCGTCCCTGTCCCTGCCCCTGTCCCTGTGCAGAAGTCGAAGGCGCATAGTGATACGCTCCGATCCCCCGCGCATCAATCCCACACGCTCTGATGTCAAAGGCACCCCCGTCGGTGCATATGTCAGAGGCACGGGTGCGCGCTCCATGGAAGGCACGGACACACCCAAAGGCACATTAACACCCCTCCCAAGGTCTAGAGTCCTATACTCCGCGGGAGGAGACGGGTAACCAAGCGTATCATGATCTGCACCACGCCGCGCTGATGATGCGGAGATGTGCGTGGCGTTCACAGAGTTGTTATGTTGGCTGATAGGTGCTTGCGGGTGTTGGCGTTGGTTGGTAATTATAGGTGCTTGTGGGCGTTGGCTTCCAGCGAGAGGTACATTTTGTTGTTGAATGATGGATGAGCGCTTGTTAGTCATTGCTGGGTTTTGATTGGGCGAGATATTTTCTCGTTGTCCGATGGGCGCTTGATCAATAGCCATAGCAGCGAAAATCAACGGACCTTTCCGGATTGGAGCGGCGCTGAGCTCTATCGAAGTTGAACGGTTCGAGTTGAGCTGAAGGGGTTGGGTGCCCTGGCGAGGGGGTATCGCGTGGTTGCTAGGGGAGCGGGCGAGTGGTGGAAGGTGCGCGATGGGGAGTAGTATTGGGGGGACGAGCGGTAGAATGGGGACGGGCAGTAGCGGTAGAAGATGACACTACTGACGACCGAGCGGTGGTAGAAGACGGCGGGGACTGCTGTCGCTTTGGAGCGAGTAGTATTAGATGATCGAGTAGCGGTCTGTGTCATAACAGTCGTAGTCGTAGTTGGCATTAAGTTTCGTTGCAAATTTTTGTCTGGCAGCACGGGGGAACGTGCAGACGGAGGGACAACAGACAACGGACGAGTCTGAGTCAAAATCTTACTAGTAGTTCGGACGGTAGTAATAGCAGCGGGTACGTTCGCGTCGGCAGGCTGACAAAATAGGTTAGTCGCTGGTGCCAATAAAAAAAAAAGGAAAATGAAAGGATATTATATTACTAGTACTCACGGAGGTGTCAAAGATCTAGAAGGGGGGCTAACCGGCTTAATAAGGTTTGCCGCCAATCTTTGTGGTTGAACCGAAGTAGATTGTGATCGACCTTGAGGGCGCGTGACGTCAAGGTGCTAAAGAAGACCAACGTGTCAACGGCATTCGAAGAACGGAGATGAAGTGGATTTGGCGCAAGGCGGGAGTAATAGACTCGTGTGTCGACACTGAGGCAGAACGTGTGGGATTTAAAAAAAACAGCTTACCTTGATAGCCGGAGCGATTGAGCTGGTGGACGTAAACGCGCTTGAAGAGGAGTGGGTGAAGCGAGTTGCATCCGTATGATTACTGCTACTGCTTGAGCTGGAGCCAGGTTTCGAAGGAGGAGGAGAGATTTGAGTTTGAGTGAAGTGAGTCTGAGAAGCCGGCGGGGGATATGAAAGGACCTGATTTGCTTGTTGCGAGGGGTGGGTTGCGAATTTTGAGGGGTGTCTGGGTGTCATAGGGGAGAGGTGATCTTGTCGTGTGGAAACAGCACGGATTGGGTGTGCGTCGGGGTCTGTGAGACGGATGGATACACGATGATATGATTAAAGAAAGGACATACCGGCGAGTTTTACTTGAGGTAATAAACCGGGACCTGTATACTTGCGGCGACCGACAGGTAATAACGGGGGCAGCTTTGGAGGTTCTGGTATCTTTACGGGCAAAGGTTGGCGGGGAGGCTCTGGTGAAGGTACCGGTGAAAGTTCTGGTGGAGGTTCTGCCAGTACTTTCCAAGGATCCCATTCATCCTGTGGGGGCATTGTACAAGAATCCAATAGAGAAGAGGAGGTCGCGAATCTAGCAAAGAGAGGTGGTAGTGAAGGAGGAGGAGAATCGACTGGAACGGGTTTTGACGGTGCCGGATGTTCTACATCAGCGTGCTTCCTAAACTTGCGCAACAAACCGGCCATTGCGAGGTGATGGAAGTACCAGTACAAGAAAAACAACGAGCGTGGTTTTAGTTAATAATAATATTAAAAGGAAAAGGTTTTTGAACGTGCCGAGTTAGAGAAACGACACAAGGAATAGGACTCATCTGAGTCACGTGATCATCCGTTTTAAATCCACAAGATCGTCAATCCAATTACCTCACTCTGTTCCGCATCTTCTCTTCCCGGTCAAGCCGGTCATTCAAGAATTAACCAGGCAAATCGGTCAACGACGTCCGACTACAAGTTAACTGTCAAATGAATGTACAACATTCTCCCGACATGGAATATAATATAAAATATTCAAATTCGTGTACTAATCACTTACGAACTCATCTCAAACTCGATCACATCATCTTCTATTCGAATATCCCATTTTAGACCGACCCTTTGACTTCTCTCGTAAGTACTGGCACTGGTATCAGGAATTCATTACCTTCACTCTCTCGATATCCGCGCCAAATCTAATCCACCTTCAGTAACAAACTTGTCTCCCCGTGTTCCTAATAAACGCTGTGCATCACCGATGGTAACAAATTCAGAAAGTGCATCATACACCGCATCCGGTCTCCTCGAGCTCCCCTGTTTCCGGGAACAGCCCACGCCCAAACATAGACGAACGACTCTACCCGTAAAGGGCGTCCCTCAATCATACCATCATGATCCAACATCAGTGAACACGAGATAGGAAACAGAAATGCCCACTGAGGAGGGGAAGCGAGCGAGTCAGAATCTGAGTCCATCACGTTGCAATCACGAGCTCTTTCTGCTATTGCTAATATTACGATCCGTACGGCGTACGGACAGCGCCAAGAATCTAATATACGAGTTTGGATTCTCTTCGCGATACACTGCGGATGCGATATCGACCCGTGAGTGAATCGACTGGTTGTTTGCTTCGGTGAGACTGCTAATAGTCAAAGCATTGCGTACCGGTCTTCCTACGATGTCATATAGCCGGAACCCCTGACGTGTTCGATAATGACGGACTCGGGTGATGTGTTTCATGCAAGGACCCGAGTAACGACTCCAATGCAGAACCTTCAAGTTGCGCCCAGGTATATATATCTAGCATCAAAGTTCAAACAAGCGTGCATCGATGCATCATTTACCAAGAGATACGCTCTTCCTCATCCCCACCATGACGCACGACTATGAAGAAACAGAACCACCACTTGCTCGAGCTTAATTAAATTAATGTTGGTATCCCCGAATAGTGCCACAATGAGTCAACAAACGCCCCGAAACCAAATTCGGAGTCGACATCGAACAAAAAGCTATGCTGATGCCGATACCAGTTGCGCCTTCCATTCTCTCTGCCTTCTCTAATAATAGTGATTCGCAGTGCCATGGTACCGGCACGTTCTTGTTCGCGTTCTAGATTGCGTTGGCGGATGGGGATGCAAGCCTTGAGGATCGGTACTAGTACATCACGGGCATCAATGCCCTGAGCTATAGTAGTATACACTAGCGTAGCCACTGGCAGTTCGCCGTGTTCGTATTCGCGAGCTCAAGTGCATGCAATGGAGCTCTATCATATTGGGTGTGGCGGCTTCGTATCAGTCTATGCCGGCATCAATCACGCCTTTTGCCGTAGGATACAGGGCAACAAGACTCTGGGATAGGCGAATCGTGTAAATGTCACGGATGACGAGCTTGGCAGTGTCATTCAAGTTTTTTGTATTCGAGTTCTCAAAAGTTGATACGCGCTAGTAAGAAGACGGAATATTTGATAATCGGTTCATGTCAGTAACCAGTAACCACGGACTGAGAGTTTGGAAGAACGGTGGTGATGGTAGACAATAAGGTAGTGCCAGTGATTCGGTCACCACGTCCGACAGTTGTTTGAGACTTTGAGTCGACTCGTGTGTAAAAGGCAAAGTCATCCTGCGACAGAAAATGTATCAATCAGCCTCGCTTTTGCTATGGCATATCCTGTCGCGATATAAAAATAGACGTTCTATCTGAACATTTACCTACAACAAACGAACATCCTGAACCAGATAAGTTCTCAGAGAACTTGGACCCTGGGCTCAACTGCCAGACCGCCAGTGAAGTTTGGCCCTGATTGGCATAAGCCTCTCATCCTAACAGATACAAACAACGCCTTCGAAAATCTATTTTCAGGTGCCTGTCACAGTGATGCCGCCATCTACTCCTCAGGAGTCGGCTTGGAAGACCCAGGATAAGATCAGATGACGGAGCTTCCTTATCGCACGGATCAAATTTCACACATCAAGCGACAACAACACAAAAGAAATACAAACGCACTTTCCAAATTCCCAGGTCCGCCGACATGCGTTCGTATCGTGACTCGAACTGCGGCTAACACAATACAAACATCTTACGTCCACCGACCTGCAAATAACATTCCCTGACACCCGTGCGCTCCGTCTTTTGCAAGGAACGTTGGACGCTGCGAAAAGGCACGCCTCGAGGACTCACGGCTGCTGATTCTCCTCCGACTTAAGCCCACTTGTATAGGTTCCAATCTACTTAAGTATGTATTGTGATTGTCCATGTGATGCGCGTAAGGGGTTTCCCTTACCTCATTCCGCACCGCGCCTCATCCTCCCGGACGCTCCACCACTCCACGTTTGGCATCACACTTGCATCATGGCGACGTCACGGCCACCCAACTATCTCCCAACAAATCGGTCAACTCAATGCGGAGAAGCCTCTGATTGAAGAAGTTTCAATCTTGGCGGATACATACCATCTTCGCTCAAGAAGTTTTATCCATCCATCAGACACGCCGACATATGTTATTTGTCAAATCGGAGGTGTCCGAAAATGATAGATATGGGCATTCTCGTCAGCGTACGCAATCATTTCCACCAATTTGACAATTTGAACAGCTTCGGAATGTAATTTAGCTATCAATGATGATTAACTGGCCCCTTCCAAGTTTTTGATCATCATTCCGGAACAACTCCAATCCCTCCGTTCCTGTTCCTCCCAAAAGGCAGTTGCCGCCATCATCATCACGAAGTAACAGTCTGATAGGAACGTTCGATAATGTATCCAAGGGCATCGATAAACCATACTCTTAAATGAAACGTCTCGCAATATGGGCTTACGACGCGATGGCGGGGTATTCGTTCATTATCGCGTTAGTGGCTGAATTACAATTACGCTATACCCAGAGACGATCAACGATCTTCGCGACGCAACAAGGGCACCTACGTACTCATCGTCAAGACGTCTTACACATCGAAGCTTCATCTCGAGCTCGATCATATGATTCCTTCCCAGGATCGATGCGCGTTTGTATCATCATCGAGCGTCTTCTGCCCGAAGAACCCTCTTTTGGATCGTTTGGGCTCAAGTTGAGCTTGGACGGTATGGCCACTTGGCGTTCTGGAACACCGGAACAACCTTCTCCGCCTTCATTAAAATGGGCCTCTTCTCTGGTGCCTAAGGTTCTGGGGCAGATCAAGGGATTGTACCTGGTCGAGTTTGGGTACTTGCTTAACGTTTATCCTGATAACCTTTCAGATCTAATGCGGACGCCGTCCTTTGTACAAGTTAGTCAGTAGTCAAACTGCGATATCCTGCTTCGCACAACAGTCTGATGAGCACGCAATCTAATCAAGTTAGACTATATTGAACAGGGGGATCGTCCTGACGAATAGGAATGCTCGAATTACTGGTTTATTGTTTCCGTTTTATTGATTGGGCTTCGATACTAACATGGGAAGTCTTATGGAGCCTAGGCTGTCGGACTTTGTTTTGATGACCTCCTTGTTCTACGGGCTCACGAGAGATATGCATATGCATCGTTATCATGTGCTCGCAAAATGCACGCTGTACCTAACCACATAGTCACCTGAACATACAGCTGCCCACCTTGGAAGACAAGGTACATTCTTCTCCATCCTCGTTGATCGCAATTGAGGTTTCTTCGGTTGATGCTTCTGCTTCGGACGAAAGTCTTATGTAGTACCTGGTCAAGTTTGGACGCTGTATATCCAAGTATTAGTTCAAACTGATAGCCTTTCAGATCGACTGCGGATGCCGTCCTATATGCAACGTTGGGATAACATAAAGAATGGAATTAATTAGCTTCGCCAGTACTTACTCGTCGATATCCCGCCTTCGCGCACGAAATCTAATCGAACTGAGGCCTCGAGGGATCATCCCGATGAATGATAATATTCCATTTAATTGCTCGTTTCTTTGATCGCTGTACACTACACTTCGATACTAATTCGCAGCCCATGCTATCGGGTCGTCTCCCATGTTCGGCATGCCCGAGAAACGTCTACGTCCATGTGCAATGTACTTCGTCACAATCACAAGCACCGACGCATACGGAACAAATGCAGAGTTACCTACCAAGGGTAACATATCATTGCATGGCTTCGATAATTCCTGGGCATCCATCGCCGTAAGTTTCTTCCAAGTTTCGGTCTCAGTCCCCCATGGCCAGGTTTGGATGCACGATGTCCAAGCGCAAGTAATGGGCTACTTATCCTAATAGCCTTTCAGATCTGTTGCGGATGTCGTTCTATATACTTGGCTGGGTTCACCTAAGGGATGTAATTAATTAGCTTTAGTGTCGATATCCCGCCTTCGCGCACGAAATCTGACTGAGCTTGATAATAGCAGAGTAATCATCACGATGAATAACCTGTTATTCATCGCTCACCTATGCACTTCGATAATAACACAAGAAGCTCTCAAGCTATCGTTCCAAGAAATTTACGCCCACGTGCATGTGCATTATCACAATCACACGACACCGCTCATATCGAAACACATGGAACAAGCACATAGTCAACTCGCTTAGAAAGGTAGGCGAACCACTACTCACAAAGAAGCCCCGTTTTTGAAACGTTCTGTATATACCATCATTTCCGGGCGCGCTGATCAGCTTACCAATGATGAAGCGGCCATCTGCATGATCACAATCCTGGGAAACAAGATAGGAAACGCGACATCGCTATGTAACTGCAAGAAGAGGAGGCATCCGAGCTTACCGCATCTTTGTGCAATCGCCATTACGATCGGTTGTATCCTCGCATGCGCATGTGGCTGATCACGCCTTCTTCTGATAATATAATAGGATTTTAGATCAAAGTTCTCTTCGCGATGCGGATAGACGTTGCGTCTTGGATCGACTCGCCGTTTATGTGGAAGAGATACCTCGATGGCATCGGGGACTCGGCCTCGTATGCGTAATGGGCGTATTGATTTGATCTGCGAGTAACGTTGCAGTTCACCGCGATCGTGATTCTAGAATTGATGATGATGGGCTTTTGAAAGCTGGGCAATGATGGTTTCATATCGAGATCGGTGTCAGCCGAGGCTTGAGCTTTGCACGTGGTGGGAAGTGGGCGGATCGTTGTATGCTTATGTGCCACGGATGCAGAACATCATTAGATGAGCGCGATGGGTGTGCTTGATGGTAGTGAGGAAGGTTCAGCAATATCGGCGTATCAGATCGCAGTAGGATGATGGGAAGCAGTCGCATGCACACTGATCGAGTGATCCCATAAACCGAGAATTTGGGAGAACGGTGACAATCTGAGAGTCCGATAGAAGGTGAGGTTACGACTCACTGGGAAACACCAATCAGCCTCTTCCATCTTCCTTTTGTGATGTATCTGTTATGATTGGTGGAAGTTTTAAGTTGCAGGTCACTTAACACCTCGGCCAATCACAAAAGATGCATATGGATGCCACCAGCCAGCTCTAGTAGTAATGATGTCGGAAAAAATATGGTTGACTTGGGTTGACCTAGCATGAGTTTGGCCCTAATTGGCAAAGGCCTCTCATCCTAACACATACAAACAACGCCTTCAAAATTTGAAAGTAAGGATCTGCCACGCCAGGCCCTCCAAATCTAGATGGCGACATCACTCGGGAAACGCAGGCAAAGAGAAGAAGACGCACAACCCTCATCACAAGCACACGGGTAAGTCAACACTTTCACATCAAACACCAAAACAACATAACATCGCGCTTCATCAGGTCCACACTATTCGTATCCAACCTCCCCTATGATGCAACATCCACCGACCTACAAACAACATTCTCAGATTTAGCACCCGTGCGATATGCTTTTGTCGTATCCAATAGTGAGACTGGGGCGTCCAAGGGTTTTGGTTATGTATCTTTTTCTATCAAGGAGGATGCGCAGACTGCTTTTGATACCGTGTCGACTGAGGGGATCAAGATCAATGGGAGGAAGCTGAGGGTCAAGTGGGCGGATAAGAAAATGGTGTGTTTTTCTGTCGTTTATTCGTAGATGGGTTTCTTATGGGTGGTATAGGACAAGGGTAAATTTGAAAGCTCGAAGGAGCGCGTTGGAAAGGAGAAGAAGCCAGAAGTGAAAAAGCAGGTGGTGGTAAAACAAGAGGCGAAAAAACACCAGCAAGAAGTGAAAAAGCAGGTGGTGGTAAAACAGGAGGTGAAAAAACACCAACAAGAAGTACAAAAGCAGGAGGAAAAGGCGAAGCCTGAAGATGTTGATGAGAGTGACGCCGAATCAGATGATGTCGAAGAGGATGATGTCAAGATGGTCGACGTTGAAGATAGTGATATCGAGAGTGATGCTGAAGACGAAGACGAGCAGTTGGGTCTTCATGAAGACGAGCACAGCGACAAGGACGAAGACGAAGACATCGAAGACGACGACGATAAAGAGGCTATAAGTGCTGAACACCAACGACGTCCCATGAAACCTCAACTACCTCAAACGGACACAGGTACCACACTCTTCATCCGCAATATCCCTTTTATTGCTACAGAAGACGAACTACGGGTACTGTACGTGTACCTTCTCCCACCACTCCCTGTGCGCTCACTCTTCATGATGTAGATTCCGCACGTTTGGGCCTCTACGGTATGCTCGAATTACCGTCGAACCAGGCACCGAACGTTCGCGAGGCACTGGTTTCGTTTGCTTCTGGAATAAGGAGGTCGCCGACAAGGTGATCGAGCAAAGCGAGATCTTGCGCGCCGAAACCATGGGCTCGCATCAAGTACGTCTCACTCTCCAATGTACGATGTGTCTCTGACACCTCTCAGCCAACAAAAAACCCATTTACCCTGCCGTCAATATTGACGCCTGACCCATCTGCAGGTGTAGCCAAAAGTCTTGTACTTCATGGTCGCACTTTGGATGTTGTGAGAGCTGTCACGCGGGATCAAGCAGGTAAGCTGAAGGACGAAGGCGAGAAAAGACGAGAAAAGGCAGACAAGAGAAATCTTTACTTGTTGCGTGAGGGAGGTAATGTTGATTTTATTGTCATCACTGTTATCTTTGTAAACCAGAGTTCTCCAGTCATCTTGCCTAATACGCCAGCGGCCAGCACCATATCACCTGTTGAACTGGAGAAGCGGACTAATTCATTCACTGCTCGCCGCACGATGTTGCGGACAAATCCTTCCTTATACGTATCGAAGACCCGACTCAGCGTTCGTCAAATACCCCTATTCGTCACCGAGCGGACTCTTAAACGCCTCGCCCTCCACGCTCTTCGTACATTCCAAGATGAAGTCAAAAAAGGAGAACGAAATGGTTTGACTCCCGAGGAGCTAGAAGAAGTCACCAAGGAATCCGATGAACCAGGCGACTCCAGCACGAAGCCGAAGGCCGGGAAACGATTGCAGGGAAGCAAAGTCAAGCAAGCCAAAATCGTGCGGCAACATGAACGGGTAGATCCTGTTACAGGAAAAGGTCGCAGCAAAGGTTATGGATTCATCGAGATGCCGCGGCATGCGGATGCGCTGCGCGTTCTTCGGTGGGCCAACAACAACCCTGCTGTGGCGCCACTTCTGAGCACCTGGTGGAAAGAAGAGCTCGGGGATCTCATCAAGCTGGAGAAGGGGAAGGGGGATCCTGATGAAGCTAGACTGAAGCGGATAAAGGATGAGCTAGAAGGCCAAGTGAAAACACCGAAGGGTACGCTTGTTGTGGAATTCTCCATAGAAAACGTGCAGGTCGTCCAGCGAAGAGCCAACCAGAACAAAGAAAAACCAACAGTAAATGTATGTATGATTTCCGTCTATGATCACTATTCCTGACTCAGATTTAGACACGAGTCACAAAAGACCACGGTGAAATATCTCAAGAACCACCTATGAAGAAACGACGCGTTGCGGCTGATGAAACACCAGCGAAGCCTGTGAAAGAAGAACATGCTAGTGGTAGTAAGAGCATTGGCGCAGTTATTGGCAGAAAGAGGAAGGAGCGTAAAGCTGCCAAGAAGAGCGCAAAGTAGCCCTGAGGCCTCAAGTGCTGTCTTGTTGTGTTCTTTACCTTTGGTCGTATCATATCCCGCTCAAATGGACCACAGTATCAAAGATATCCACTTTCATTGGCTGACCGACTAGAGACAAATTTCTATATTTATATACTGCAACATTTAAACAACGGAGACAGCTGTAAGCAAAATTGCGCGGAAACAAGTGAAACTGGCGTCATTAAAACATCCGAAGCAGGACCCCGTAAGCATTAGGTTTGTGCTCGTTCGTATACACTGAACTTCAGCCTGCCGCCACACCAGCCACGCACACTCACTCTCCCTTCTAGATTTCGTATACCTGTTTCTCACCGATGCGGACACTTCGTCACAATTTACTCAGTGTTAAGAAGATACCTGTATATTATGGCTGACTCGGACTGCCAGCATTGCATCTCAAAATACAAACGATGAGCGTCGCAGCCTCAGTATCGATGACATCACCTTTCTCACTGCTATCCTCCGCCGAAATACCACCATGTACTGGATGAGCTACACCGCGAATTACGGGCACGTCATGGTGTGTGTTTGTACATATACTTCTTCGCACCCTGCGTACTGGCAGGCTACTTTACAGCCAGAAGGGTATCTCCGCTCGCGCTCTGGAACGACTCGGAGATGAAGAACGATGTGCCAACTTCATGAACCATATTGCCGAGATGGCTTCGAACCCAGGAATGCCGATGTTCGGTGACGAAGCTGCGAAAGATCCGTGGAACAAGGTTTGCTTCATTTACAGCCTAGTACTAGTCTAAGTGTACTGTTTCTTCTTAGTGACTTTATAGAGTGATTTATCGTGCTAGTTGTGGGGAAGTCAAGGTATTTGAGCTCGGAGGCATGCATCGACATTTACAACAGAGACGGTCTCCTACTGAGGTATTTTTGGGTCGGGGGATTCAAAAGGTGAGGCCATTATTAAAAGTAAGTCCATCTAAAGACTAGTAAGTAGTACTGATCTCTCGCCGCGGCAGCCTGATGCTCACGTGCTTACGGGGTCCTACTTCGGTCACTTGCGAGACGTAAAAGTCTCCACATAATTTTGCAATCAACGGTGCTCTACGAGCTGTTCTGGACTCCTGGGGAATGGTACTAGTGTACGAGAATAGGCCTAGGTACGGGTACGGATGGCCGATAAGGTCTGTTTGAAGTGTTAATGTTTTCTAGCTGATTGGATATGAAACAACCCTTCTACATGCCCTCGGGCCTCCGCCATCGCCATCGCCATCCTCCTCCACTCGTTACTAGTACTCATCACCAACTAGAGACTAAACAACAGTATGGGATTCGCCGCATTTTGATCATTAGGAGATAGTTGTTACTAGACGTATCTGTGACAGCGGGTTTCCAGCGGTTGAACTTGCGCAACCTGAATTTCTCACAGGTGACAGTAAGCAATACCGTTTGACAGGAGCAGTATAATCCCAAAGCTTGCATGATCCGTTATCGATATTTATTAATCAAACCACATGGGCCAAGTTAATTCAAAAGCTACATATTGAGAACCAAGGCCGTAGGAGAATAAGGTCTTACCACCGAACGTCTATTCGCTGCGCACCGCAACTCTGTACTTATGTCTGACTCTAAAGTATGGCTGATCACAGGTGAATATCCTCATTTCCTATGGTGCGCACCAAGCAGTAGCTTACGTCGATCATTATAGGTACATCATCAGGCTTTGGTCGCCGTTTAGTATCAATCGTTCTAGAACGCGGTGATCGCGTAGTCGCGACGGCCCGATCTCTCCAAAAAATTCAAGATTTTCCCCAATCTCCAAACTTACACCTCCTAGAGCTCGATGTGACTGCTGGAACGACTGCCATCAAGGAACGCGTAGATGAGGCGGCTAAAGTATGGGGCAGGATTGATGTGTTGGTGAACAATGCGGGTATTGGATTACCAGGAATCCTTGAGGAATGCGGGTAGGACACAGACGTGTTTTTTTCCCGTGCCTAATGCATGTTATCGGTTTCAGGGTGGATAGGCTGCAAAGACAATTCCGCCCTAATGTCTTCGGTGTGCTGGATGTCACGAATGCAACATTGCCATACATGCGCGAAAGTAAGTTTCTGGATATGTGCATGTAACACACACTTTGAGTTCTGCAGGGAAGAGTGGCACAGTAGTTATCATCGGGAGCCGTAGCGCCTGGAGGCCCGAAATCAGGGTGAGTGGCGTTGTCTATCGTCGATAGTGGCTGAACAACGTCTATTTCAGGGAATTGGTGAGTAATGCCTTCTAAACTTTTCCCTGGGTGACCAACACTACGGCTGGCAGGCTCTTATGCCTCATCAAAGGCAGCTGTGCATGGTAAGTCGCGTTGACCCACACACGTTACATCGTCCACGGACTGAAAAATCGTGCAGTAATGGGCGAAACACTTGCCGTGGAACTCGCATCATTCAACATACGCGTCCTTATCGTCGCGCCTGGCGCCTTCCGCACCGAAAACATATACAGCAATAAGTTTGACACGACACATCCTATTCCTGATTATGATGAAACACGAGCTAAAGCACTGCTGAGGTATGAGACTGTCCCTGGGAAGCAGCCAGGAGACCCTGCGAAGGCGATGAAAATAGTCGTAGACGTCGTGAGAGGAGAAGGTGTTGCGGTCGGGAGGGAGTGGCCGTTGTATCTTGTCTTGGGGGAGGATGCAGAGAAAGATGTCAGAAATAAATGTATGAAGGTGTTGAAGCACCTTGATGAATGGCAAGACGTAATCAGGGACGTGAATCTATAAACTATGTAAACATTGTATACATGATGTAAATGAATATGTTTATTGCTCTTTTCGGGTCTTGAGGAAGCTAAAAGGTGCATCATCATAAACCTGGTTCCACGCTTCATTTCCTCCTCATGTATTAGGAACTCATGAACGACTGCAGTCTTCCTTCTCTATGACCTGGCTAGGTACTAAGAACTAGATTTTACGGACCACGCCAGGCTATACGTCAGCAATTCACCCCCTTTCATGCGGCTCGCGAGCACCCTCCCTATACGCATAATGACTACTTTGATTGATGAAATGAGTGTGAGCCATCTACTCTTCGACCATGCAAATATTCGGTTGCGTATATGCTGTAGAAAACGCATGACATACAATCGTGGTGTTTGATGTATTATTGGTCATGTCAGCAGCTGCCGACGTTCTTTGTCTGGTGTGATCTCTGCACCCACAACGAGATATCAGGATTGCAGCCGCGCATGACGTATGGCAAATAAAACGCCTCCTATATTCATATTGCCCCCAATTTTGCAGTCCATGGTTGTTCAAATTAATCTGACATTAGGTGATGTCGTACCATTCGCTGCATCACGGGTCGGCAAGAACCCTCAGCTCTGTCTCAAGGGACAGACTCGGAGACCCATATGGACCATTGGCCCAAAGCAGGTCTCCAGCGGGATCGTCTGGTGATTAGCCAAGCGAAGTGAGCTTATGAAATCCTCTGCCTCTTCGAAAATCTCCCAACCTCTATGTCGCCCACCGTACGATCCAAGTGATCGAACACAGACCCTAGAGCGTGAGCTAGCTCAGGATGACAGGGGCCGGATGCTATGCTCATCATAGCGTCAAATTTTCGTCTCAGTCCAGCAAGCTGGTCTGGCGAGAAATAAACCTCAGGCTATAGCAGAAGTGAATCATTAGAGAATGTACGCCAAACGCTATCTTGACGTACGATGCCTGGAGATGGTCCTCCGTTCCCCTGTGGCTGCTCTAATATAGGTCCCACGCCATCTTCTTCTGGGCCCACGTCATCCCTTGGCATTATTTGAGGCATCTCAGTAATTCCAACTGGTACTGTCATCGGCGCCGTTGTGAACAAAGGTTGTTTCGGAACTGGCTTTGGTGTGGTCTCCATCTTGAATTCTCCCGACTGCGACTTGCGGAACGACGCAGGGAAACTTGGGTGCGCTTCAGCATGTGTCATACGAATGCGAAGAAGAAGCTCGTTATCGTCCATCGTTGTTATACGTAGCCAGCCACCACAATGATAACGAGTGATGCGAGAACGTGACTTGGCGCGATCGGCATCTTGGTTTCGCGACTTCGATTGCTCTCCTTCAAGCTGGGCACAAAAGTATGTGACGACCGTCGACTTTCCACCGCGCTTTGTTTTCTTTTGACTGTATGAAAGACGTCTTGTAAGAACTGCTCCAGTGCATGCATGACGTAGACAACGCACTTCCAGTGATATTCGGATGCTTCTGCCAGAAAATCTCTAATCTTGTTCGTCCGATTATACAAATGTTCCCCAGCTGCAAACATCCCCGGCGGTAGATTCACCATAGTGTCAAAGTCGAATGGTCGACCTTTGTTCAATGTGACGAGTTTCAAGAAGTCATCCAAGCTCATCGCCGCGGTGGCAATCTGCCCACATCCAGATGAATCAACAGTGGCAGCGGACTTCCGTGCTACTTGTTTGTCCATACAGCCGATGCATACTTTGAGGTGACCTGTACCGGTACGTCGGGGTGGGTATGAGTCGACGGGGCCCATATAGGCACAGCGAGTGCACTTCTGAAGTATAGTTGGAGAGGTGGATGAGGAAGGACCCGGAGCCATCTCTGTTGGGATCTCGAATGTAGTAGGAGCCATTGAAGGGGGTGTCGGTGTGGATGACAAGCCCAGCACAGGAGCGGGAGAACCTGCGAAGTCGCCCTATAAATTGGGAATAAAATTGCTCAAATGCATCTGCCCATACCTTTTACTTCCATCTTATACTATCTCGGAAGATCTTAACGCAGTCCGTGATATTCTTGAATTACGGTGGTAAGGTTTCTGTCAGGTTTCTGTGGGTGCACTTCGCGACAATCCCACAGATCACGTGCACATCTCAATATGGGAAAATATGACGACTCTTTGTATTTCATCATATGATCACACAGCATGGGTAACCTTGGGATCTCATGAAATCAACAACTTTCAGAGCTGGCAGCCTGGGACGAAGTAACGGAGCCCAGGGATTAAGACCTGAGGGATCAACTTTTCGAGACCTGGTTTAAACTGCGCCACGTTCGCGAGCCCCCCGGGCGATGTAATCTTTTCCTCGTGGCATCACATACCCGAATCACGATCACTGTCACTCTGCACCAACACGCGCTCTCCTGCCGACCGTCCTTCTTTTGTACAACATCATCTCTCTGTCAGCCAGCCGCAGATGCAGCTGGTTGCTGCCCGCCAAAAGAATCTGAAATTGTTCACTTTGATCACGACGACTGATTTCTCTCGCATTCCTGCTAGGCAACATGATCATGGTAGTCTGATGAGCACAATACTCGAATCAGAAATTATTTACGCACTTTTGGGTCCCCCTTGTTTGATGTTGCACTCACGGGGCCTATCAGCTCAAACGTTTCGAAGGACGTTGATACGCTTTGCTACAAGAGAGCATCAATGCCTTCCGAACATATTTATGGCTGAGGACACTTCATGTTGGGAGTCCTTGTGCTCTCAAACCATAGTTGAAACGAACCTTCGGCCGCCCTCAGCTGTAGACATACATAAAATCTAACCGATAACACCTAATAGGGGAGCGCCTGTGTGCACTTTACCACCCACTAGAAATGCTGATTTGAAGATGTCATAGAAGGATTTCGATGGCTGGTTGAGGATCACAGGACCTGAGCTCGCGCAATCACCCTAGAAATGCACATATGCAAGAAAGCACTCGTCACTTTGTCAACGGGTTAGACAGGTATCTTGATCGTACAGTACACTTGCCTTTAAGTATTCATGGTGCCCGAGCTCCGATATTCTGCAAAACGCCTGAAATAACGCTGGCACCACAAAGGGAACCCTGCATTCCCTCTCTACTTCACTGAGCATACGCTCAGCACGGAGACGTTGTGTCCTTTCCTGCTGCAACTCGATTTCAAGCAGTATTAGTCGCGCCTCCATATCTACAAGAAATCAAATGAGTCAGCGACGTGCATACCGAACTGCTGGTGTACGAGACCATGGGGTGAGGGTGCTGTTTCTTCACTCTTCGACTGGGGAACACCAAGACGCATAAGTTCTTCCGATATCCCTTTCTCAGAATGTTTTAAGGTGGTTAGCTGACCGCGGACCTTCGAAAGCTCGAGCGATAGCCTATTAATAGTCTCCCTATCTCTTGGTGGGCGGGGCCCACTAGGGATGGGGCTGTTGCTTATGCCAGGTGATCCTGGAGGGGGTCTGATGTGATATGGAGGGATGCGTAATGGCTGTTGAGGGGTGATTGTGAGAGGCGCCCGTGATGTCGGGTATCTGGACCGATGAGTTTTGTCGCCCACTTGAGTGGGTTGGTATTCCTCAGTTGAAAAGCCGTTTAGAGTATGATTCCCCTCCGCTGTACTGTTCTGAATGGGGAGGTGCTGCTCGGTTCGAATTCTCTTCAACAAAGGATTCGAGGGCTCATTATTACCATCTGACCCAAAAGGTGGTGATGAAACACCTTGCTCGTTGATGAACTTGGAAACGTTTAGTGTATAGGAACGGCAGATGTATCACAGTACCCACATCGAATCGAGATCTCTTCCTCTGAACTACTTCCGCGGTGAATTGCGAATCAGAACGTTCTGACGTAGATGATAACGGTGGACTCATTCCTTCTGTCCACGGCAGCTCTATTGTATGTTTTGGTCCCAATGGTGACAAATTTGTTCCGCGTGTTCCCGTAAAATCAATGGACGGTAGTCTATGATGGATCTTCAATATATTTCGTTTGTATGAGGACACTCTCACATTTCAACAGTCACCGATTCGCTTTACAGATGAGATCGCGCCTGAATTTTATTTGTGTACATGTGCTTCTGTAAAGGTGCTTACATAGAGAGCTCCTCTTTGACCGCGTTCAGCTCTGGATTCCCCTTGGAAATGGTCACCCATCTTGGGTACAAACTGCCCTAAGAGCGGATCAACCGTAGTTCACGGTACAAGACGATACTTGAGACATACCTCAACCACAGGGACTGAGGCATGAGTGGGATGAGGCCATGACAATAAGAACGCAGCACCTTCCTGATGGATGTTTTCGCCTTTCGGACGATGTGCTCTAAGAACATTGAGATCTGCTAGAAGGACGTGGAGGGCCTCCGTTTTATTCATCATCCCAGATATCAGTACGCCCTTAGCTCCGCCGTACTTGAGCGTAACTTTAATGGTCTCGTAGTTCTTGAAGGAATTCATGAAGGAGATGATAAATAACAATTATTACGGGAGTTCAGAGTAGGCCGCTTTGCTGGTTGCTGCCGCACGTGAGCAGGCGGATGTTATATAAGCAAATTACACTGTCCTAAACCTTTTCACATTTGATCATTCTGCCTAAACCTCATCGCAACAACTTTCATCCTACTAATACTCTTCACCATTCAGCACTTCAAAGTTCAGACCTACATCTCTCAATATATAACCAATCAACCAATCAATCAACTATTGAGATATTCATATATCTTGTCACCCACGTGCAGCAACAGCAAAAGTGAAGGTGACGGGCGGCCTACTCTGAACTTCCTTGTAATACAGTACTTCTTTCCAATAGGTGAGGTTTTCCGGATAAAGAGGTGGCAAAAATGTATTCATTGAATTTCCAGGCGCGAAGCTGGAGACATCGAGATCCAAAGCAAAAAGAATCAAGTGCGGTAAACAAGCTCGTCCGATTACACTCTGTATTCATAATGCTCACCCTATACATACTAGTTGTGTGATGTAGTACATTGGTTCATAGATTCACGTCCCGGATTACGTCCTGCCATTCATCAAGATGCTTCAACATCATCATGCATTTATTTCTGACATCTTTCTCCGCATCTTCTCCCAAGACAAGATACAATGGCCACTCCCTCCCAGCTGCAACGCCTTCTCCTCTTACGACGTCTGCGACGAGTTTCATCGCCTTCATGGGGTCTCCCTGTTGCCTGCCAGGGATAGCCTCATACCTCACCTGTGTCTCCGCTCGCGTTTCATCATAATCAGGTATAGGATTCGTCCACGTGTCAAATTTATTGCTGTATATGTTTTCTGTGCGGAAGGCCCCAGGCTCGACGACCAGGACGCGTATGTTGAACGGCGCGAGTTCTACGGCAAGTGTTTCGCCCATCACTACAAGATTGTTCAGTGATGATGTAACGTGCATTGATTTAACGCGACTTACCCTGTACAGCTGCCTTTGACGAGGCATAAGCGCCTGCCAGTCGTGGCATTAATGGTCACCCACGGAAGAGCTTGAAAGACACAACCCACCAAGTCCCTGAAATAGACGTTGTTCAACCACTCTAAACCATATATGATGCTACTCACCGTGATCTCAGGCCTCCAGGCGCTGCGACTTCCGATAATAACTACTGTACCACTCTTCCCTGCAGAGCTCAAAGCGTGTGTTGCATGCAAACCCGTGGAAACTTACTTTCACGCATATATGGTAATGCTGCATTCGTGACGTCCATCACACCCAAGAAATTAGGGCGGAATTGTCTTGTCAGGATGTCCACCCTGAAACCGATCACATACATTAGGCACGGGAAAAGAATATATCTGTGTCCTACCCGCATTCCTCAAGGATTCCCAGCAGCCCAATACCTGCATTATTCACCAACACGTCAATCCTGCCCCATACCTTAGCCGCCTCATCTACGCGTTCCTTGACGACAGTCGTTCCGGAAGTCACATCGAGCTTTAGGAGGTGTAGGTTTGGAGATTGGGGAAAATCTTGGATTTTCTGCAAAGATCGGGCCGTCGCGACTACACGATCACCGCGTTCTAGAACGATTGATACTAAACGGCGACCAAAGCCTGATGATGTACCTAGATGATTGGCGTAAGCTACTGCTATCTCTGTATTTGATACGCACCATAAGAAATAAGAATACTCACCTGTGATTAGCCATACTTTAGAGTCAGACATAAGTGCTCTTACGAATAAAGAGGTTCGGACTAGAAACGAGAAAAGGACTCAGTCTTGGATCAAAAGACTAGATTAGCTATCATGATCATACCTAAGAACGGGAAAAGGACTAGGTGCGGTGGTTATAGTCAGAAAGTGTACGTAGAACAAGAGAGCTCACCTCAGTCTTGAATCAAAAGAATATGGGAGATTCTTCGATGGGAGAGGAATTGATGCGGCGGTTGAGACGGAGGGGAATGTGTATGATCAAGGCGTGTAACGAGAAGCGATTGCGTGTGTAAAAGAAACGTACTAGTAACGTACAAGACTAGCAAGATTGAGAGTCATAAATAATACTATCATTCCCTGTAATATGCAACATTTTCAGCAAATATTTGATAGTTCCTCGATCGACTACATCACTTGTTCTTTCACAAGTTTCTCCATCATATATTCATATTTCCTCCATAGATCTGATTTTCACTGATTTTTTAGGATGATGTGGTGTGGTGTTGACTCGGAACGTTGGGGGCCCGAGCAAACCCAATAGGCTAAAACTGTCCTGTCACGCGGCATGCCTCGGCACAGTAACTTTCACTCTCCGAAGCCAAACTCTGTCAAGGCATCTCGAAAGCCTGAAAGGCTCATTAATGGCAGTATCATTAACTTGGAGTATCGTGCTTCATCTACATAATCCCCAACCGCCCTCTGCGCATACCCAGGACTTTTTTCGGTCCAAGCACATGATATGTCAATTCTGTTGTACACGGTGTACTATGGTATCCATCAATACCGAAGCTGTAAAGTTAGCTGGCACGAGGTACGAACAGCATGGTTTATGCGCAATGTTCAGAGCCTTCTCGGGCCAGGTCTTTGTTGGAAAATGAAGCTAGAAGGGTCTGAATCGATCAGTCGAAACACCCTACACGAAGAAGTAACACTAAGAACAAAAACAGTACCTGATGGTGCCCGTGACGATGGTGTCGGATGTTGAATTATCGCCGACGTCTAAATCCACAATTTTCGGGATGAAGGACGATAATGCTGAAAATGAAGGTTATACAACTGATGGGAGGAGGCCGCCTCCTCCCATCAGTTGCATGAGGGGGCGGCCCCCCGAAGGCCTCATGCACGTTGAGGATGGTTTCGTTTGTGAGTGGAGTGGAGGACACGACGTCAGTTGTGAAAACGAGGGAAGGGTACTGATACGTGTTTCGACAGCGCACTGAACTAAATGCAAACATGAAAGAAATGGAGCAAAGGTCAGCCTCAAGAGATTTGGAAAATTACGATGTAGGATGGTTATTCGAAGCTGTGACCGGGGCCAATACGATAATTTGTCAAATTGTGAGTAGAACGACACACCTATCGCACCCATCCAATCATGTAACTTGAGAAGAAGCGAACTGCTGTTCTTACTGAGATGCTGAAGTTGTGGCTTCGAGCAATATTATGGCTAGGTATACGAGTGCTTCAAGTTTTGGACAACTTACGAGTAATCAGATATAGACTATATATCGAATTTTACCAAGGCAGCCGACCGGAAGTTGGGGTCAAATTATGGTACGAAGAAATGTTGGGGAAACGTCAAGTAACGAAAAGAAATACACGAAATAAACATAAGATAATAAACACATAGCTGGCCAGTATAGCGAGTGTTAGTATAAACATTTTAGAAGTTCAGTCCAAATAATATTCATACCTCTATTCTATATTCCAAAGTCTAATAACTACATAGTCATGTAATGTTGTAGATCGGTTCATAGATTCACGTCCCGGATTGCGTCCTGCCATTCATCAAGATGCTTCAACATCATCATGCATTTATTCCTGACATCTTGCTCTGCATCTTCTCCCAAGACGAGATACAACGGCCACTCCCTCCCAGCTGCAACGCCTTCTCCTCTTACGACGTCTGCGACGAGTTTCATCGCCTTTATGGGGTCTCCTGGTTGCCTGCCAGGGATAGCCTTATACCTCACCAGCATCTCCGCTCGTGTTTCATCATGATCAGGTATGGGATTCGTCCACGTGTCAAGTTTGTTCCTGTATATGTGTTCTGTGCGGAAGGCCCCAGGCTCGACGATCAGAACGCGTATGTTGAATGGTGCGAGTTCTACGGCAAGTGTTTCGCTCATTGCTGCAAAATTCTTCAGATAATGTAACGTGTATTGATTTAACGCGACTTACCCCGCACGGCTGCCTTTGATGAAGCATAAGCGCCTGCCAGTCGTGGCATTGGTCACCCACAGAACAGCTTAAAAGATGCAACTCACCAAGTCCCTGAAATAGACGTTGTTCAACCACTCTCAACCATAGATGATGCTACTCACCTTGATCTCGGGCTTCCAGGCGCTGCGACTTCCGATAATAACTACTGTACCACTCTTCCCTGTAGAGCTCAAAGCGTGTGTTGCATGCAAACCCGTGGAAACTTACTTTCACGCATATATGGTAATGCTGCATTCGTGACGTCCAGCACACCACAGACATTGGGGCGGAATTGTCTTGTCAGGATGTCCACCCTGAAACCGATCCCATAAATTAGTAGGCACGGGAAAAGAATACGTCTGTGTCCTACCCGCATTCCTCAAGGATTCCCAGCAGCACAACACCCGCATTGTTCACCAACACGTCAATCCTGCCCCACACCTTAGCCGCCTCATCTACGCGTTCCTTGATGACAGTCGTTCCGGAAGTCACATCGAGTTCTAGGAGGTGTAGGTTTGGAGATTGGGGAAAATCTTGGATTTTCTGCAGAGATCGGGCCGCCGCGACCACACGATCACCGCGTTCCAGAACAATTGATACTAAACGGCGACCAAAGCCTGATGATGTGCCTAGATGATTGGCGTGAGCTACTGCTATCTCTGTATTTGATACGCACCATAGGAAATGAGAATATTCACCTGTGATTAGCCATACTTTAGGATCAGCCATAAGTGCTCTTACGAATGAAGAGCCTGAGGTTCGGACTAGGAACGAGAAGGGGACTCGGTCTTGAATCTGTGATGCTGCTAAATGAGTTCGACAGGGATTGATGGACCAAGAGAGATGAGTTGTTCACCGTAGATACTGAAAGTAAGGACATGCTTTTATATCTAAGTGAGTGGCTATAGCGGCGGTATAACGGAAACACCATAGACGGTATAGTAGCGCTTCAAATCGGTACAAAAGGAAGTGTGAATGGGTAAGGATATGTGCGGATGGCAAATGAAAACATGCATGACAACGACTCGGAACGCAGACACCAACGCATGTGAACAAGCGCCGACACACATGAACAAGCATGAATGAGCCACAAAGAAGTGCATATGAATGCAGATGAATTCTGTGACAACAGATAGTATGGCCAAACGCAGATATGCGCAAATGAGTATGTGCGACCGAACGAGTATGAACGAGCCACAAAGGAGGTGGTTGAAGGTGCAATACTATCGCCGGCTACCACAACTTCGGACAACCACTCGTACAAATGTACAATGATATGTGCAGAATATGATTTGAAGTAAAGTTGAGTGAGATATTGCAAAATGTCCGAGCCAGTGGTTGTCCGAAGTTGTGGTAACCATGATAGTACCTAGTTCAAAGCCAATCAGTACCGTTGCTTTTGGACAAAATTTCATGCCACTGAAGGTTATAATTTATGTACTACATAGGATGCTGAAGTTGTGGCTTCGAGCAATATTTTAGCAAGGTATATACGAGTGCCTCCAGTTTTGGACAACGTACGAGTAATCAAATATAGATTATATATCGAATTTTGTGCAGAATATGCCAAGGCAGTCGGGGACTTGGTGCGTGCTACGATTCGTGTTGAGATGACGGTGTGACAAATTTGTTCCTTCTGAGGTGTGAGGAAGAGTAGAAGGGCAACTCGTGGCCAGGAAGATGGGCCCATGGTGGCTCGGGATCTCCCGATTATATATCGAAGAATATGCCAAGGGGACCCTTGAAGTTGCTACGATTCGTATTGAGATGACGGTGTGACAAAATAGGAAATCCTTGATTGGCTGCGGCTTTACCAGTCGGACCTTGAAATACGCACCGGCAATGCGAGCCGTCCACTCCGAATTCACGCGACACATCCTTCCTCTACCATCGACATGCAGGTCCTCGCTAAGACCGCCCGCGCCAGCGCGCCGCGCTTCTGCATGCGCTCGTTCGCCTCGTCTGCGGGAAGATGCCAGGCTACTCCTATTGAGAAGCCCGTACTAAACAAGGAATTCAAAATTTATCGCTGGGTGAGTACTATACAATGCATCAAAATATGGGGAATTGATGATGTTTGTGTTATAGAACCCAGATGAACCTGCCAGCAAACCCACTCTCCAGTCTTTTACCATTGATCTTAATCAAACTGGGCCCATGGTACGTTCACTCCCGCATGCTCCTCAGTGTAATGCTTAAACTCGCCCTTGGCTTTCTTTTGTAATAGATTCTTGATGCGCTCATCAAAATTAAGAACGAAATCGACCCCACGCTCACCTTCCGTCGGTCATGCAGAGAGGGTATCTGTGGTTCTTGCGCGATGAATATCGACGGTCAAAATACCCTCGCCTGTCTCTGTCGTATAGACAGAAACCCGAGCAAGAATTCCAAGATCTATCCGCTTCCTCACAGTAAGTTCTTCGCCGTGATTCCCACCTGTGATCCTCATTATATGTTCGCGTTTACAGTGTATATCGTGAAAGACCTGGTTCCCGACCTGACGCTATTCTACAAGCAGTACAAGTCCATTAAACCCTACCTCCAGAACGATAACTTGCCCGAGCAGGGCGAGTTCTTGCAATCGCAGGAAGACCGCAAGAAGCTCGATGGAATGTATGAGTGTATTCTATGTGCATGCTGCACGACAAGTTGTCCATCGTATTGGTGGAACCAGGATGAATACTTGGGCCCTGCTACGCTAATGCAAGCATACCGCTGGATCGCCGACTCTCGTGTACGTGATCTTTTTTCGTGAGATATGTCGTGAGATCTTATTCGCGTATTTGGTGTCAGGATTCATATGGTGCCCAGAGAAAGGAGCAACTCCAGAACGAGATGAGCATGTACCGCTGTCACACAATTTTCAATTGTACGTTGCGTCAGTCACTTCGTGCGTATTACAAATATTCATAGCTCCCTTTAGGCGCACGTACCTGCCCGAAGGGTCTTAACCCTGCAGAAGCCATTGCAAAGATCAAGCTCGAGCTTGCCGCTGACTAATAGCCTTGTGTGGACGGTGGGATGGAACTTGTGTGAACAGGCCGTCACCTGTGGCCGTTGCTCATGATTCCGAGTGAAATTCCATCGTGATATTGGCACTGTCTTTGTCTTCGTCGACGCCAATAAACAGAATGTATCTTGTCGATTGTTCACGCGTGACAACGCGGTATATAGTTGACCATACGCAAAAGGATCAGTTCTGAGATCCAGGACTGTGTGAAAGAGCGTGAGATTTCGGCAGCCATTGAAGCTTAAGCTGCTCTCAAAGGAAATCATTTGCAATTCACTATCGAACTCGAACGACACGGATGCATAGAAAACGTGATACATGGAATACGTACGGTGAGTTTCGAGATAGTTGAACAGAGTAGTGCATTTCTCACCAATCCCTTTTCGACTGAGGTTGCGTTGTATGGTGCATATGCAACTTATTTTGAGATCTAGTCGATGGGGAGAAATCCCGGGCGCAGTAAGCATCATTAAGTAGTCTGGTATTGTTTCAAGTGCGTCAATTGGTGCGATCCTAGACGAAACCCGTATTAGCCCCAAAGGTAAAAACGACAACGGCTGAGTACTGATTACCGAGTCACCGTCAGGCCAAGCAATGTAACCGTTGTATTTCCAATAACGTTCTGCTCTCATGGAGGTGGTGCCGTATCCATGTACGGCTGACAGTGATGTGAAAGTGGAAGAGTACTTCAAGGTCCCAATCCATTGTAATTAACAACCTCGACCCCATCTAGAAATAGCCCTTGGTATTATTCCTTCAAGTTCGACATGATCACAATCAAAAGCATTCTCCTCGAGCACTTCAACTTCACTTGTCGACGGCGGGTGAGTGGGTGAATTTCAGAATTGGTTGAAATAACAATGCGAGGGGGCATCATCCAGCCTGACATACATCATCTTACTTTAGGGACATCGGTATTTATTGTATCGAATTCAAACTGTGAAAAGTTGGCGTGGCATTTTTTGCCTCGTCCGACATAGCCACGTCAACGGTGCATCACGGACATCACAACCGATGCAGGATCCACGAATAACCGGAAGGGATAGGTTCTAATATCATACGCCAAGCATATGCATTTTGCAAAACCTTTACATGATAATATAAAAGTAAGTCATTTTGCTACCGTCACCAGCATCCACCCACCTCAACGAAATCATCCGAGCACCTCAACCATACCACCTCAAACAAACAATGCGCTTCTTTTTTCTCACCTTTATTGTTGCGTTGACAGCGTCTATATTGTCTGTCACAGCAAGGCGACCAAAATGTAGCCCACCTGGAAATATTTGCGTAACGGTTAGGGACTGTTGCGACAAAACTGGTGCCTGCAATGGTGGCGTGTGCGGCATGAGATGAGCCTCCTCCACCCTGAGAATAGGCCGTAGCGACACACCAGTGAGTGTTTCCGCATTCATATTGGCGTTGTTGTTGATCGAGCAACATGTAGAACGCTGCTGATTGAGAAATGAATAGAGGTGAGTGAAAGGAGTACATGTATGAGGTATCTGCGCACTGTTTGGTCTTGGCGTAAATATGACACCACGGCCCCGGCAGACTGGCAAGCGATAAATCAAATGCGTGTTAGCTAAAAGACGCGCAGAAACTTTGATTGGGTCAAAAGTTCATTTTTTTCGCCGCTTTTATTCATCCACTCGACAAGAGTGAAGACATGCAGTTGCTCATACTTTCTTCTGTGCGAGTCTCGTTTAACCGTCTAGTTGGAGTTCACAAGACAGTCAAGACCTGTGATATAAATTATCAACTTATCTGGCTTCGAGTCGATATAGCCTGACCTTCAGATATAAAATCATATTAGCACAAACCATCAACGTCCGGTATCGCAACAGATAAATCATCAGCCCTAAATAACGATTTTATTTCATAACTATGATGACAGTCAACCAATAAAATAGGCACGTTATTGAGTACCCATTTTATTTGCCATTTTATTTCGCACTCGGCATACTGTATCGAGTACGGAGTTTGATATGACCATGTGCACTTTCTTGCTGGTCCATGTTGGCATCAGCGTTTGCGATGTCGAGCACTGATTGCGTTGATCTCACCCAGTCGGCATTTCGGCAGCTCTCTCTCTCCACAACACTCCAGAAAATCTGCTGCCCATGTACGATCAGTCGACGGGGCTGATATGGGACCTTCCCATGATGCCGGAGTGGCCACCGTTTATTTCCCAGCCTCAGAGACTGGAACAGGATGATTGGCGTGTCTTGCACGCAAATGTAAACGGACATGCCAAATATCAATGCCATGCCACATTCAGAGACCTGTTCTCGATCGAGAATGACCACGAGACACATCAGTTTGCTGTCAACAGCATGAATCAGCAACATATGGCTCACGAAGACTTACCTCTTGGACTTGCACCCTTCCCACCTCAACTCTCCGAATTTTACAATCAGCACAACCTCATCTCGGCCCCCTTCACCAAAACACAACAAGAAAACACACACCTCAGTCATGGCGCTTCCAGAGCACCATGAAAGGGAATCGGGATTGAGTGATGAGGCAGCGAGAGGCTAACATTTACTCACTGGAACCAAGTCTTGAAAATCTTCGCTGAAGAGATGTGAAGCAGGTGATCGAAGAATCGTTCTGCTTTCTGTTGGTCATATGGCCCGCGTGGTCCATACTTAGCGCCTCGTTGTTTCGCGTCGAGTGCTTGCAGTGCAATTGTTGCTGCAAATAGTTGGTCATCCGGTGTCTCTGCATCAGTCAGTAAGATGATGGCAAGTGCTTCGAGAGACGTTATGGCGTGCGGGGAAATATCTGCCATATGTGGTGGCGTGAACATGTTTCAACGACGCCTGCGCCGATGAGCACAGTCGAAACCCCTGGGCCTTACTCAGCTGATTTCAAGCGCCGCTTTGTGCGTGCCGAACGTGTTGCTCATTTTATTTCGGAAGCTTTTGCACGAACTATCATGAAATAAAACTTTGATGTGGCATTTCTTGCCTTGTCAGAGTCGCGTGCGGCGTCACTGGTACATCACGACCGAGCCAGGACCCGCGAGATGACCGGAAGGGATAGGTTCTGCTGCAGTATCATCCGCCAAGCATAACCATTTTGCAAAACCTGTTCGTGATAATATAAAAGCAAGTCATTTTGCTATCGTCACCAACATCCACCCACTCAAAGAAATCATTCGAGCACCTCGACCATACCACCTCAAACAAACAATGTGCTTCTTCTTCCTCACCATTGTTGCGTTGACAGCATCTATATTGTCTGTCACAGCAAGGCGACCAACCTGTAGCCCAGCTGAGGATCAATGCCAACATGATGGTGACTGTTGCGACTGCAATGATGCCCTGTGATGGTGGTGTGCGTGCCTCTCAATGAGCCCCCTCCAATTTGAGGACAGGCCGATTTTCACGTAGCATCATGTGAATGGCCCGGAGGACACTCCTGTAAAGTCGCTCGACATCATTCTCGTATGCCATGTCATGTATAGTGAGATCCAAAGCAAATTTACACAAGGGATGTGGAGATCGCAGTGACAGTGAAGGAGATGAGTGGAACTTCCAACTCGGTGCTAGTACTACAAGAAACGAGATTGCAACTGCAGCGGGCCGTCTCGTGATGAGTAGGCACAGGATGGATACGCATGTGCGAGTCCGACGACACTCCAGAAACCCCACCTTTTATTCATCGATCGTCATACACCAGTATAATAAATGTTCAATGTACGACCAAGCCAGTTCGATCATTTTGATTCGGGTGCAGAGGGCGGCAAATTCCCACCTCCTCAGGTTTGCCTTCCGAATCAGGTAATGGAGCAGGGGAGATGCTCCCAACCTTCGCAACCCAAATTTGCCAGTTCTTAATACTGCGGGACACCAAGTGAGTTTTGCGCAAGTTCATTATGTGCCATGTATGATCATGTATCCCACGCCAAGGAAGACCTTTGCGGTATATTATCATTCTGACACACAAAGTTGGGTGGATAGTATCTGAAGCGTGCATGCGCATGGATCAAGGGTTCGAGTGCTTTAATGAGGAGCGTCTTTCTTCTATTGGTCTGCCTAAGGTAGACTAGCTTTGATAGGTAGATGAAATGCATCATCTCGATGGCTGCCCCAGCTAGAGGATGCCGCAGCAAAGGTAGCATTTTTCCTCAGGTGACCAGTAGGCTGCGGAGTCGACCCCGCAGTTAGCGGTTGACGGAATTTGGTAGCATATACCCTTTACGCATGGACCATGGGCGATAGCTGGCTTCACCCCAGCAGCAGCGGCGAGAATGGCGAGGTAAGCGAACTGAATTTTCATGGTATCTAGTGCGTCATTGTCAGTGTTGATCGATGACTATCAGTCCCGACAAACCACTCACCCTCAAAGTTTGGGTGTGATCTACGCAGATGTGTTGATAATGGCACGTCAAGGAAGAGCTAGATGTGAGATGAACACCAAGTTCAAGTTTCTCAAGTCTGATCACTTACTGTGAACGAAGCGATTTTGTTTGGGGATCTGAGACTTATCACGTTTGTCAATTTATATGCCACTAGAAGCCCTCAGTACTTTCAAGTTGTTCTGCAGTCGCCGTCCGACGGCCGCGCCAATGACCGCAAGAACCTGGCAGCTACAATAGGTAGCCCCGATACGTCATTGCCGCTGGTTCTAACATCAACGGAGGCGCAGAAACGGCGAACTTTGATATATAGCATGCTATGCAAGCGGCAATGCACGAGCGATTCAGCCGACAGCGTGCGAGTTTCAAAATTAAAATTAAAATCCAAGGCGGCCAAGGAGGTTAGGACAGTAATTAGTAGTGGGAAGGACACGGGCTCAAAGCAGAGTACTTGAGGAAGGAAGCACCACGGCATACACTCAGGGGTCCAGCATAGAGCTACAAGATTGCGCAGTAGGTCCGGGCCTTATCATATAGCCATTAACCCGTGACGGTGCCTCAAATACTTGGGGCAAGGGATACTCACATTTCAATGAATCGCTAGACGGACTTATATAAACACCGGTGGTATGACGGCAAAACGAACCGTCACAGGGTAGAAAGAGCGGTATTGCAGAAGGTATCTGCTGCACTGGTCATCAGAAGATGGGACGGCAACCGAAGCTGAGTTGCATGACAGAAAGAGGATATCATCATAATATTCTCGAGCAAAATTTCCCCATCCACGAATTACGGCACGACGGCGCGAACAAGTGCGGAAATGAAAATCTGGATTCCAAGGGTAGGGCAATATTGATGATTTTAAGCAGAGCCAATAGACTCGGTGCACGGTTTGTGAGGGTCAAATCCAGTGTGAGTGCGGGTTAACTGCTTAGGAGAACGGGGATCGAGCCGCAGTGACAACGATAACTATGATGCAACCGTGCTGCCTCAAGACCTTAGAGCACTCCAACGACGACGTATTTACGACACTTTAAAACTGTGGTCATAGAAATCAGCTTCAAACTTTCTGAGAGCGGCAATTTGGTCACAAACCAAAACGTATGATGGTTGGGCAGAGTCCATGCTTGTCCGCCGGATTGGCTCGGGTTCACGGGAAATTTTAAGGCGGGTCCTAAAACCTATCTCGAATAGTCGAGGGTGTCGGAAGGTCCTATCGTAAGTACCTTACTAAGATGTCATTACTCGTTGATGAGCCCTGCGGTAACACGCTTGGCTGAAAAATCAGCATCAAAACAATTAATATAACTCACAAAGATAAGATCATTGGCACAAGCATCGAGTGCCTTCGGAGGTGTGAAAAAGAGTATGCGCCGTTGAAAGTTTTGTTCGCTGCCAGAATGTCAGGGATTTGGCCAGTCTGGGACAGAGTCTGGGAGAAAGTATTGGCGTTCAATGTTTCAAACGAGTCGCGACCATGTCCATCAATCCCGCCAACGCGTCCGCCGCCCAATATCTCACTGGAATATTAATGCTGCATGTTCATGCTCCGCCTCAACTCTGCCCGCCACTCTCCTTACTCACCCATCTCCTTACCCGCCCCTCTCCCTGCCCGCTCCTTCTTGAAACATTCATATTCCGCTTGAAGGTGCCGATGTTAGTACATCCCAACAATGTATGACATAGCAATGAGCTCACTATGTTGCTGTATGGAAGCAAAAAAAAGACTCGCAACGTCCATGGAAGTAAGTCCTTTGTGGTGGTATTACAGACATAATGACATTAAGGAAGCGTGAGAAACAGTGACGGAAGTCGGTCCTTGGCGCTGTTGCAGACAGTGAGCAAGTGTGAGAAACAGTGAGACATTCATACTCCGCTTGGAGGTGCCGACGTCCCACAGTCCCAGACTTTGTCGGAGTTTGTCCCAGACCGGCCATTTCAGCTGAGACGCCCTCATTGCTGCCCACGCAGGTTTATTTGTTTGTATTTATGGCGGCACGCTGATTTCGTACGTGAGGTCGAGGCAAAATACGTGCGGGAAACAAGTATTGAAGAAACGGACGGACCTCACGTACAAGAGTGTGACGCTCCATTAGCGCTGTACTTCTCGCCCAGCCAACCTCGTCCTGCACTCCCTGCCGATGAGCTCGAATAGCGCTTCGTGGCAGTACTTCGTAGGGTCCTTCGCTGCAGTAACCGACATCCCGGTATTACCTTGTATTACAGGGTTGCTCAATTCCAAAAGCTCGACTTCACTTGGGATCCGAGCACCGCTAAGCGTCGCCAAACCTGTCCTAAACGAGACTCGTACCTAAACTGGGCGAAATTCTGAGGTCCTCCACGCCAGCATCGTCTCCACGTATCACACGTGGTGTGATGAACAGCAGGCAGGCAGCTTTGTTAGTAAACTCCGCTCGCGAATCATCCAGTTCTAGTGTCACTAAGCTGACTTGGATGCATTGAAATACTTCAGATTCCGGAAGGATAACAGGGCGCCTACGACTCAAAAAAATTTCAATAACAAATAAAAGCGGTCAGCTGAATTTTTCAAATTCTGACTATCGATATGAAGATAGCTGTGAATATACCGTGTTCTCTGTTGTTTATCACTAGGACGCGTGAGGGAACAACGGTTGTAACTTGTCGGCCAGTCATGTTACCAAGGTTGGCCAGAAAGTGGGTCGTGGCAGGACTCCAGGAGTCGTCGTTTGCCACGATAGGCCTCTCTACTCAGTGCACACTGCATACTGAGTGAGTAGTACTCACTCAGTATGGACTGCCGCAGTCACATCACAAATCTTGCGCCAATTTACTGGATCCAATCGCCTCGGGCCACGTATGCATTGGCAACTAGCTCCATGGTAGACCGCCGCACGATTTCGTCTCGATTGCGCCAGCATGTCTAAGACACGGCTTGACGTGTTCTGTGGAGTATAAAAAGACAGTATCAACAATCAAGTCGCCAATAACCTCCGAAATCAACTCATCATCATGTTTATCCGCCTCTCTACCGTTTTTGTTATGCTTCTCGGCCTGACGGCCCTTGTCAGCGCAGCACCCGTAAGCCTTGTTTTGTTTGGTACCGAATGTGCCGCACTCACCGTGTAATGTATGCAGGACAAGGTCAAGAGAGAGGAAGAGGTGAGCCTTGTTTCGCACCGAACGTCTCAAACTTACTATGTAATGCATGCAGGTCGCAGAACCTGTTGTAACATGGAGAATACCGCGCGAATAGTAAGCCCTTAAGCCTTTTTGTATGCAGGGACTCCCCAATGGTTAGTAACATTTGTTTCACATAAAATCTCATCGTTGACTGGCAGCGCATTGTGCACAGGGCAACTGCTGTGTAAAATTGGGCTTGTATGCAGAACAAGTTTATGAGTGTTTAGATATCAGGCGTATCATCGAACAGTGTGTCTCAGTCTGCGCATCCATCAAACTTGAGCTTGAGTGAAGCTCGGAAGTCCAACAGGGACAAGTACTTGCATGCATAAGCACAATTGCTCAAATACTGGTGAATAGCCTGTCTGGTCTATGCGCGGACACCAGGCAGGTCTGGGCGATTCAAGCGGAGTTTAACGACAAATCTGCCTGCCTGCTGCTCATCATGACACCACGTGTGATACGTGGAGACGATGCTGGCGCGGATGGGGTTGGAGGGTCCATAATGTCTGGCCTGGGGACCTCGGAATTGATCCCAAGTGAAGTCGAACTTTTGAAATTAAGCAACCTTTACAGGTAAGAATATAGTAACGAGTGATCTTTGTCTACCAATTCTGGATTATTGGACTCTGTCACAGCTTTCTACTCGACCTCGACGTATCCCTGGAAAAGCGTACGGAAGTGCATCAAGATGTACCGCAGATATGGGCCTTGCAGCAATCTCCGAGAGTGTTTCGCATTGTTTGATACTCTATTACGTAGCGAGGCACGAGCGGAGGAAATAGAACTAAATCTTTGTGCGAACAACAAGCGTGACGTTCACACCTCTTGCTTCTCTACCTCGACGAACCGTTCACTCCGTGCACTTCGTCGACACAGCTTTTCTTTTTCCCCACCCTCCTCTCCCTCTTCCATCGCGCATCTGCACTACTCAGCGCCTCGCGCGCCCAGAACATCGACCCAAACCGTATGGGGCCATGAAAGGACAATTACTAACCGGTCGCAGCGAGGCAACCCGCCCGCCCTCGCAGCTCACCTTTTACTCCTAGGGCAAAGCCCCCTTCGTGGCCGGGAGGCGCATTCGCCTGGAAACCTCAACAGAATCACTTTCCTTTAGCCTTATCTATACACTCACTTAGTCGCAGTTTTCCCAAACAAGTTGATTGCTCTCCGCTCGAACGAAACGCCAGTGTGAACCACAGACTTTTGAACCTCATATACTGAGTACTGAGTACTGAGTCTCAAGCTTCAGCTTCAGTCTTAGCATGCACAGTTACATATTTTCTACTCATCACGAGACGGCCCGCTACAGTTACACATATCTGAACTTGATATTTCTCATAAACTTGTTCTGCATACAAACTCGATTTTACATAGCAGTTGCCCTGTATACAATGCGCTGCAAGTCAACACGATGATATTTTATGTGGAACAAGTGTTACTAACCATTGGGGAGTCCCTGCGTACAAAAAGGCTCAAGGGCTTACTATTTTACGCGGTAGCAACCGCGACCTGCATGCATTACATGGTAAGTTTGAAATGTTCAGTGCAAAACAACAAGGCTTAACTTACGTCTACTCTACCTCTTCTGGTTTCCCAAGGTTCTCCGGCCTGTATGTATTACATAGTAAGTTTGAAACGTTCTGCGCGAAACAAGGCTTACCTCCTCTCTCTTGACCTTGTCCTACATACATCACATGGTGAGTGCGGCACATTCGGTACCAAACAAAACAAGGCTTACGGGTGCTGCGCTGACAAGGGCCGTCAGGCCGAGAAGCATAACATAAACGGTAGAGAGGCGGATAAACATGATGATGAGTTGATTTCGCTTAGATTTTGTTTTGGGAGGTTGATGGCAACTTGATTGTCGATGCTATCTGTTTTATACTCCACAGAAGAGGGTGTCAAGCCGCGTCTTGGACATGCTGGCACATTCGAGACGGAACCGTGCGGTGGTCTGCCAAGGGAGCTACTTGTCAATGCATACGTGGTCCGAGTTGATGGTGAGTAGGGGGTCTCGTGGCAAGGGAGGACTCGACTCCCGCGACGAGCACTTTGTCCAACCTGGGTAACAAAATCCACGTATCACATATACAAGCACAAATACATAGCTGCTGGCTCATTGTATCCATCTAGCTAGTGTTGGCAAAACTGCCCAGTTTTGCCAACTCAGTCATCGGCAAACTCACGTGAAGGTAGGGTAGCAGAACTCCAGGCTTGCGGAGAGACCTGATAACACTGTGGGAAGTAGAAACCATGAAATTCACTGGTTTGAGCGTTGAGCCAATAAATCTCAATGCACGTAACACTGAATCTACCAGCAAGTTTATTCATTGTTTCGGACCATATAGACCATTTTGATCAAAGCACGAACATAGCATTCCAACTGCATGTGGTGTGTAGACTCGTTACACATTTTCTCTCGTGCAAGTTTCCATTGATTATTTTAGATTTTCAGTGCTTGAACTTCTGCTCTTCCCGTGCGTATTCATCCTGTGCCTGCCTTGACTTTGTACTCATCACGAGACGGCCCACTACAGTTGCAATCTCGTTTTTTGTGGCACCGAGTCGGAAGTTCTGCTCATCTCCTTCATTGTCATTGCGTTCTTCGCATCCCTTGTGTGAATTTGCACAGACTGAGACACCCAATCGATGATACGCCTGATATCTAAACTTGACATTTCTCGTACACTTGTTCTGCATACAAGCCCTATTTCACATAGCAGTTTCCCTGTGTACAATGCGCCGCGAGTCAACACGATGGGATTTTGTGTGGAACAAGTGTTTCTGACTGTTTGGGAGTCCCTGCGTACATAAAGGCTTGAGGGCTTACTATCTTACTAGGCAGCCTCCTTACAACATGGTTCTCCGGGCTGCATGTATTGCATAGTAAGTTTGAAACGATCTGTGCGAAACAAGGCTTACTTGCTCTCTCTTGACTTCGACCTGTCCCAAACAAGTTGATTGCTCCCCGCTCGAACGAAACGCCAATGTGAACCACAAAGACTTTCGAACCTCACATGCTGAGTACTGAGTCTCAAGCTTCAGCTTCAGTCTTAGCATGCACAGTTACATATTTTCTACTCATCACGAGACGGCCCGCTACAGGTACACATATCTGACCTTGATATCTCTCATAAACTTGTTCTGCATACAAACTCAATTTTACATAGCAGTTGCCCTGTGTACAATGCGCTGCAAGTCAACACGATGAGATTTTATGTGGAACATTACTAACCATTGGGGAGTCCCTGCGTACAAAAAGGCTCAAGGGCTTACTACTTTACGCGGTAGGTTCGGCGACCTGCATGCATTGCATGGTAAGTTTGAAATGTTCAGTGCAAAACAATAAGGCTTAACTTACGGTGAATCTACCGTCTTTGGTTTCCCAAGGTTCACCGGCCTGCATGTATTACATAGTAAGTTTGAAACGTTATGCGCGAAACAAGGCTTACCTCCTCTCTCTTGACCTTGTCCTGCATACATTACACGGTGAGTGCGGCACATTCGGTACAAACAAAACAAGGCTTACGGGTGCTGCGCTGACAAGGGCCGTCAGGCCGAGAAGCATAACAAAAACGGTAGAGAGGCGGATAAACATGATGATGAGTTGATTTCGCTTAGATTTCGTTTTGGGAGGTTGATGGCAACTTGATTGTCGATGCTATCTGTTTTATACTCCACAGAAGAGGGTGTCAAGCCGCGTCTTGGACATGCTGGCACAATCGAGACGGATCCGTGCGGTGGTCTGCCAAGGGAGCTACTTGTCAATGCATACGTGGCCCGAGCTGATGGTGAGTAGGGGGCCTCGTGGCAAGCGAGGACTCGACTCCCGCGACGAGCACTTTGTCCAACCTGGGTGACAAAATCCACGTACTGGCACATATATACAAGCACAAATACATAGCTGCTGGCTCATTGTATCCATCTAGCTAGTATTGGCAAAACTGGGCAGTTTTGCCAACTCCGACTCAAGCATCGGCAAACTCACGCGAAGGGAGTGTAGCAGAACTCCAGGCTTGCGGAGATGTAAATCAGACCTAATAACACTGGGAAGAAGAAACCATGAAATTCAGTGGTTTGAGCGTTGAACGTTCAAACGTTCATCTATGACGGGCACACTAGTACTGACAGTACTGACAGGATTTGAATTTGAATTTTTATATCTGGCCATCTACGCTCATGTGTTTCTGTGTTAGCCTCGTGCCTCGGCTAACACAGAATTGAGTCTACGCATGAGTAAGCGAAGTGGCGTAACTCTCCTTTGTTCCGACCCACCATCAGTCAACCCCAGTGAAAGTCGGACATAGCCATTTCCACGGGGGTCGACGGATTTGTAAGTTTGGAGTAGTCATTAGACTCATATCGATGGACATCGAAGTTGTGCAAACACATGTTGAACAATTTGTCTACGATTTGAAATTTGAGCAGTACAGCATACTCTGCAAGACAGGCTTACATGCAGTTCAACTGTCGTGTTCAACTGGAGGTCCGTGCGTAATACATATTTTGTTGCTCAAGTATTTCGTACTTCGCCACACTTTATCCAACTTCAACATTTCAACAGCTCCACTTGCCTGTGATTCGGAACTTCAATGAACTCTCCTCTCACCCTCATCAATGCAAATATGTTCCATCCCTTTCTTGTACCACCACCGTCGTGACAACCATCAGTCATTTCAACAAAATCTCGCTCTTTCTACCACATCACAGCCGCACAACTCGTGGGCAAACACAGATTTTCCTCGTCAGATGATGTGAGTTTGTTGCCTTGGTTGTGTTATACTCTGCAAAAATGAACACATTCGAAACAGAGCGCATATAATCACTCATTCAACTCAACCCTCCAGTAACAGGCTTAAAATGAACAGCCAATGGTCCTGACGTGTCTCATGCCACACCAGTGCATTTGTTTTCGCTACTGATGCACTGATTCACTGATTTGTTGTTGGTCTAGGTTTTGGATATTGCTTTTCTGCTAACGATGCAAGGCTCGGGCGCCAATGAATATCAACCCAAAGCAACAGGTGAGTGTAATGCTTCGTTTCTTTTGTCTTTTGACAACTCAAATATTTTCCTTCAGAAGCTCTGTGGCCATCGCTGGTGAAGGGGCTGATGTTACAGGCATCTGTAACACCTACTAGAGCCTCAGCTCTGCCTACACCTGCCCCCGCTCTGCTAGACTCCCTGCGTGGCGGTGCGCCGCCTGCGCCTAGAAAGACAGTGGTCTGGACCGCTGTGACGCCGCCCCTGGCGCTATGACCCCGCCCCTGGCCTAGATGGCCTTGTGCCGATCCATGGAGGCTGTACGCCTCATGGTCACCCTAGATCAAGCGCATGTATACAGCATGTCGCTTCATGAAGACCCGGAGCGCGCTTGGCGCTTCCCGTACCTATGCGCAGCTGCCCTTGGCGCAGCATGCTTGATCAGAGGTTAAGCCTCATGTATCTTATCTGAACCTCATGTCTGGCTATCATAGATTCACGATATACTATTGATTACAGACTGAGCTAGAATACTTGTAGTACTTCCCTATAAGTAGACACAGATTATTGTACTTAGACTTCACTTTAATCTACTAGGTTCATCCCCAGAACTTGCTCATCTAAGCTTACCAGCTTCCTTGTGTGAGACCGCACTTCTAAGTCGCCCCCTTACGACTTAGCACGTATCCGCTAGCCCTGCATCTCGACGAGTGCCGTCTTACCGAGATCGCCGGAGGAATCCTTGACGTTCCGTCAAGGCTAGAACCACCCTCAGCTTCAGTAGACTCACTCGAGTCGTCGCTGAGAAGACCTATCCTAGTTCGCACACGCCGACCAACAGTCGACGTAACAGCTGATGCCAATCGCTCCTTGCCAGAGTTCAAGACATACTGGGACTCACTCGATAAGACGCGTCAAGTTTCATTCTTTTTATCCCGTGTTGTATTCTCGTTGTAATGCATACTACTACAGAACTACGACATTGAGGCTTCGAGTCTGGTGAGTAATTGGTACTATTCCGATTCATTGTATACTTATTTGTGTATTCTATCTAGATTGGCGACCGCATGCTGTTACGTCGACTGTAGGTCGGCGTGTGCGAACTAGGATAGGTCTTCTCAGCGACGACTCGAGTGAGTCTACTGAAGCTGAGCGTGGTCTGGCCTTGACGGAACGTCAAGGATTCCTCCGGCGATCTCGGTAAGACGGCGCTCGTCGAGATGCAGGGCTAGCGGATACGTGCAAAGTCGTACGGGGACGACGATGAAGTGCGGTCTCACACAAGGAAGCAGTTAAGCTTAGATGAGCAAGTTCTTGGTAGAACCTAGTAGATTAAAGTGAAGTTCAATCTACAACAATGTGCCTACTTATACATAGTGTATGTAGGTGTTCAAGCTCAGTCTGTAATCTATAGTATATCGTACATCTGAGATAACCAGACATGAGGTTAGATAAAGTACATGAGGCTTAACCTCTGATCATACATGCAGCGCCAAGTGCAGCTGCGCATAGGTACAGGAAGCGCCAAGCGCTCCGGGTCTTCATACATGAGGCGCCAAGGGCGCTCCGGATCTTCATGAAGCGGCATGCTGTGTTACGACTGGGGTATGTCGAGCTGTCTTAGTCCGAGTGGACTGAGATTCGGCGAGACAGACGTGGTTCTTCTCTCGAGTGAGAGGTCAGAGGTTTCTGGCTAAGGCAAGTATCGGCGACTTCCTTAGAATAGTGGTTCTTAGATAGCAAGGTTGGAGACCTTGCTAAAGGACTAGTTCCAGGTAAAACCCAGTAGATTAAAGTAAGGAACTACATGTGGTACGCTATGTGTCTATATAGCGAAAGTTCAAGCGGAGCTTGTAAATGCGTATCAAGATAGAAGGCGGACAGCCCGCTTGGTAAGTGATAAGAGATAAGAGATAGGCGATAGTAACCATGGTGCGGACAGCCCGCTTTGATAAGAGATAACCGGCTAGACATAGTGATGGTTACTGGTACGGAAGGTTAGCTTGGCGATGATATGGGTAAGGGTCTGAAAGGTAATTGGTCGCTCGTTAAGAGCCGTATCCATGTACCATTGTCCTGTAGCAAAGGAGAAACGAAGAGAATGAGTATACCGTAACATTACCCCCGTGTTATGGTTGATGTCACCGGCATCGACATCATTAGTTGTCCTGGTTTGCGTAGTAGATGGGGTCAGCGTCGGCATTGTGGAATTCTAATTCCTCCGGCTGTACCAAGTACTCCCTATTGGCACGTTCCAGATCCTCCTCTTCTTTCTTATCTTTCTCCGCTTCCCACGCGGCTAACGCGTCGTAGAAGCCTTCGTCAGTATAGACCAACGGGAATGCTATCTTGGTAGTGGTGAAGGGGCAATAGATGGAGAAGTGCCCAGGTTTCGTGTCGCCGCAGACGCGGCAGTAGTATAGGGGGCAGTTCTTGTGCTTGTGACCAAGCTTCTTGCAGACCCGGCAGATAAAGTTGGCGTCGGCGATAGTGCCTACTATCTGTTTTAACGAGGGGGATCTGATGACGATGCTGGAGGACGGGATGGCAGGGGGTTCTATGGTGAGGTCGATGACCTCGCGCTTCTTTCCTTTGGATGACTTTTTCTTGGTTACGCCGTGAATGGCGGCTCCGCCCCGGAGGTTTCTTCTTTGGACCTCGCTGGGCGTTGGGACGGGTACAGGTAGTGGCGCAAGGCTTCCTCCAATAGAAGTTGGGTCAGGTAGAACAGCGGGGGGGTTATGAGTAATAGGAGGCAGCGGGCGGCCGACTTGGAAGGAGTTTCGATCAGCAACAGTCTGTATAATTTCCCTGCAGATAGTGCTAAAACCAAGAGGGAATAGCTGAAGCGTAAGCGAGCGTATGCGCCGCTGAACGTGGTTGCAGGAGAGTCTGAGGGCGTCGTTTTCGATCTGGGCAAATTCTTCTTCGAGACGCTGGGTGGCTCTGATGATATGAATGTAAGTGGCAGCGACTCCAGCTGGTACTGCTGGCTGATTGTTGAGATAGGTTTCGATTTCGAGGGCGTGGGCAACGGAAAGGATGGTGGTTTCGACGATGACGTCGTCTTCGATGCTGACAACGTTGTCGGCAAATGGGGATTCATAGAGGCTGATGGCGGAGGCGTTGGATTCAGTAGGAGAAGTGTTTTGTTGAGAGGACATGTTTTGTATGACGGTGGGGACTGGTCGATTCAGTTCAACTTGTGCTTCTTCTTATAGGCGGAAAGTAGGTCCCCGGCGTTTTCCATGTTCTCCGCTGGAATCCATTCGTTGCTTCCAGAAGAGTATCCTTTCCAGGATACGAGATAGCGTCTTCGTTTACCCGTGCCCTTATGACTTAGGACGGCTTCGACTTCGTATTCTTCTGATTGATTGACTATATCTGGAGGTGGTTCTTCATAGTTCGGTCCGTGAATCTCTGTCTCCTGATAGGAGGATAGTTCGGAAGCATGGAACGTGGGGTGAACCTTCCATTGTTCAGGAAGTTTCAGGGTGAATGTGATGGGTGATAGGACCGCGGTTATAGAGAACGGCCCGTGCCGTTTGGGCGCAAGTTTCCTGGACGGGAGAGTGGTCATGAGATTAGTTGCAGATAGCCAGACCTTATCTCCTATCTTCCACGGTTGATACTTCTTTCCGTGCGTCCTTTCTGCCATTCGTTGCATGGCGATATTGTGGCAAGAGATGGCTTCCTCTCTGATCTTTTGAAGGGTGCGAACTCTTTCTTCTACGGCAGGGGTATCCGATGAAGGTAGTACGTGGGGAATACCGCGAGGTTCGTATCCCATCATGAGGAAGAACGGCGACGCGTTCCTTGCGTCATGTCTTCGGTGGTTGTGCACGAATTCGGCGAGGGGCAAATGGTCTGACCATTCATAGGGGTTATTCCTGCAGTATATTCGAAGGTATGTCTCTATTTCTTGGTTGAGCCGTTCTGTTTGTCCGTCGGTTTGAGGGTGATATGCCGTGGAGGCAGCGATCTGGTATCCTAAGAGGCGTGCTAATTCTCTAGAGAACCTAGAAATGAACTGGGGGCCTCGATCAGAGATCACCTTTTCATGGAGTCCGAAACGCTTGAATACGTTTTTGAAGAATAATTTGGCTACTCCTTCAGAAGAGATGTTCTTGTTACAGGGAGAAATAATCACCCCCTTCGTAAGGCCATGGTCTACCACGACCATGAGAGAGTCAAAACCGTTAGACACAGGGAGGTCTGTGACAAGATCAACAGAGACCTGGGAAAAGGGGCGGGTAGCGGAGGATGGGATGGGGACCAGGGGGGGCGAGACGGGGTGAGTGTCAGTTTTCATCTGCTGACAGAGAGCGCAACCAGCGACATAGGAGCGAATGAAAGTGCCCATTGCAGGCCACCAGTAATCGCGCTTGACAAGTTCTTCGGTTTTGAACCGTCCGGGATGCCCGGCCGTGGGGTGGTCATGGTGGCGGAGTAATATGGCTGCCCGGTGTGACGGTGGCACATAGGCGCGAGACTTATAATATAGTACACCGTCCGACATCGTCCAGTCGGAGAGGGCTGATTTCATAGGGGGTAGGCAAAGCCCATCCAGGGCGTCGCTGGCCGTGGAGAAGATGGGGTCATCTAAGGAATTTTGTGCAAGGGCAGCGGAAAGTTCGTTATCAATTAACCGTATAAACATAGAGTCAGGAAGGAGCACACGATCCTCATTATCGTGTTCACCAAGACCATGATCCGGACGGCGAGAAAGTGCGTCAGGTGCTGCAAGTTTCGTTCCAGGGACGTGGTGCAATTCAAGATCATAATTGGACAGAACAAGCTGCCAACGCGCTTGTCTGCGAGAGAGTTTCTGCGCTTTCGAAAAGTAGAGGAGGTTCAGGTGGTCGGTGAAGACGAGAATGGGATGGGGGTTTCCTTCTAGATAATGGCGCCATTCGTTGAGAGCGCGAATTATAGCGAGCAGTTCTCGATCGAAGATTTCATAGTTGCGTTCAGCGGGATTGAAGGACTGGGAAATATATTCACAAGGATGGTAGACGCCATTTTCATCAGTCTGAAGGAGTACTGCCCCGGTTGCCACCAGGGAGGCATCAGTTGCGAGGGCAAATTGGCGCGTAGGGTCGGGGTTGCGTAGTACCGGTTTCGTCGTAAAACATCGCTTGAGGTTATCAAAAGAGGTCTGAGCGTCAGGTGTCCAGGCGAAGACTTGATCTTTTCGAGTAAGATTGATAAGTGGCCGGGCGATATCAGAATAGTGGGATACAAATGCCCTGTAAAAGTTGCAAAATCCCAGAAAGGAGCGGACATCCTTCACAGAAGTTGGGATAGGCCAATCTTTTATCCCGTCGACTTTGGCATGCTCCATTGCGACTTCTCCAGGACGAATAACCATTCCAAGGTACTCTACTTCTGCCGCGTCAAAAGTACATTTTTCTGGTTTGACGAACAGTTGTTCGTGACGGAGTATCTCCAGTACTCTTTTTGTTCGTTCGTGGTGTTCCGTTAAGTCAGAAGAGAAAATGAGAAGGTCGTCCATATATATGACGATCCATCCTTCGTTGATTTCGTTTTGAAAGCGGTTGTTCATATAGGATTGGAAAGTGGCAGGAGAGTTGGTTAAGCCAAAGAACATTACAGTAGGCTCAAATAGGCCTTCTTCTGTAGTAAAAGCGGCTTTCCACCTATCGTCAGGATGGATTCTGATATTATTATAGCCGGACCGTATGTCGATCTTCGTGAAGTATTTAGCTTTGTAGAGTCGTTCGATAAGAGTTTTGGGGAGCGGAAGTGGGTATTGGTTGCGTACGGTCCAATCGTTAAGGTACCGATAATCCTGACAAGGACGTAACTCCCCGCTTTTCTTTCCTACAAAGAAAAATCCACTGGCTTGTGGGGATTTTGAGGGGACAATGAATCCTTTCGCGGTGTTTTCTGTGATAAAGGTTTTTACCGCTTCCCTTTCCTTTCCTGATAATGGGTAGATCTTGGACGTTCTTGGCATGAATCCAGGCTTCAGATCGATCCGATGATCGATGCCAGGTCGTTCCGGTGGTAGTTTATTGAGACCGTCTTTTGCAAAAATATCAGCGTAGGTGTGCAGGTAGGGGGGAACGAGCTCTTCAAAACTCTTCTTCATTTTTTCTTTCTCTCCGGCGACAGCGAATTCTTGAGCTTTGTTGCTAGTTTTCGAATATCCTTGCTCCTGCTTCGACGTGCCGTCTCTGGTGAGGGGTGTGTCGAAGGATACGTCGGAGATTACCCTGACTTGAGAACCGTCGGGGGAGTATTCGATTAAAACGTCTTTGTCGTTTAAGGGGTAGAGGGAGGGGTCGACCACTGGAGGAGCATAATTCTCCGACCATACATCTTCTTTGGTGTCGTAATCTGGTTCGTCTTGATCTGGTGCGAGGCGGGGGAGTTCTTCATCTTCATCAGTGATTTCTTCCACAGAAGCTCGCGGATAGGCAGGTAAAATGGGGGATTTCTTTAATTTAGAATTCTTCCATTCACGGGATGACTCTTTTTCTGCGGGAGTGGAAAGAGGGAATAGCAGTGGTAGATCGCGCTGCTTCCTAAGATAATCGATGCCTCTTTCGATCTCAAGGGATCGTTCATTAGGTGCGAGAGACAGTTCTTTGCTCGTCCAGTTAATTGACGGGTTTAGCGCTTTTAACCATGGGAAGCCGAGCAGAATCTTGTCTTTCTTCGAGAGCTTGGTAATGTTGAATTTCCCTATCATGGTTCTTCTGTCAATTTTGACGATGAGGACGCAATAGCGAGAGATGAGTCCTCCTCTAGCATCTGATCCGTCTGCGGTTATAACGGGAAAAGGTTTTGAGAGTTTATGGGTCTTGATTCCGTGGAGTTTACAGAATTCCTCGCTGATGAAGGTTCCACTTGCTCCGGAGTCGATGACCATAGAGGTTTCGATGGTTTTGTTACGCTTGGTGGAAATAATAGTGGCGGGGACGCGAAGTTCTTTTTTATTTCCAAGTGATTGTACAAGTCGTATCGGGACAGGAGGTACTGACATCGATGCAGTCTTCTTTCCTAAAAATCCATCTCCACGAACCGTCGATTTACTTCTTCATCGTCATCACTACTTTCTTCTTTCTCAACCTTCCTGCGGACAGGCATCTTCTGCTTCCTATCTTCTCTGGGGTGGAACGTGGTATCGTTGGCACGATGGCCAGTCTGGTGGCATTTGAAGCAACGTCCTTCTTTGAGGTGTCTTTTTACTTCGGACTCGGAGAGTTGATCTATCTCCATGGCATCGCTTCTGCGGGGGGTGAAGTGGCGATCCCCATACTTCTTCTTCTTATGCTGGTAGTGTGCGGGGTTTTCTCGTTTCTGTATGGCTCTTAACCTCTGGAAGGCGTTATCCAGGTTAATGCACGTCGCAACGACGGTTTCAAAGTCGTCTAGACTTTCTCCAGTGTGATAGAGGTTGTTACGAAGTCCAACGTCGAGACCTTCGCGGAAGAACTCCACTTTGGTGACGTTCTCGGTTATTCCTGCTTTATGGGCTAGGAGGCGGTATTCTTTAGTTTGGCGTTCTGAGCGGTCTCCATGAAGTCTTCTTTCCAAGCGGCTGCATTGCCCTTGGTCATGAACGAGAGTGCGAAAATTACTCTCTTCTTGTCGCTGTCATAGATTTTCTCGTTGATATCTAAGTACGCATTACAGTTCAGCATGAACCTGTGCGATTCATCGCGATCTCCGTCGAATTCGGGTGGAGTACCGATCTTAATTTCTATCTCTTTGGTAGTGGTCGCCATCGGATTCAACGGTGGTATTGGTGGTAGCGCGCCTAGGTTTAAAGCTCCGATCAAAGGAGTTAATGAAGTCGTGGTGTCTTGCTGACGTCGCAGGTGGCGGCGTCTAAAAAAGGACTTTAATCTTTTGTTACGACTGGGGTATGTCGAGCTGTCTTAGTCCGAGTGGACTGAGATTCGGCGAGACAGACGTGGTTCTTCTCTCGAGTGAGAGGTCAGAGGTTTCTGGCTAAGGCAAGTATCGGCGACTTCCTTAGAATAGTGGTTCTTAGATAGCAAGGTTGGAGACCTTGCTAAAGGACTAGTTCCAGGTAAAACCCAGTAGATTAAAGTAAGGAACTACATGTGGTACGCTATGTGTCTATATAGCGAAAGTTCAAGCGGAGCTTGTAAATGCGTATCAAGATAGAAGGCGGACAGCCCGCTTGGTAAGTGATAAGAGATAAGAGATAGGCGATAGTAACCATGGTGCGGACAGCCCGCTTTGATAAGAGATAACCGGCTAGACATAGTGATGGTTACTGGTACGGAAGGTTAGCTTGGCGATGATATGGGTAAGGGTCTGAAAGGTAATTGGTCGCTCGTTAAGAGCCGTATCCATGTACCATTGTCCTGTAGCAAAGGAGAAACGAAGAGAATGAGTATACCGTAACATGCTGTATACATGCGCTGATCTAGGGTGTCCATGAGGCGTACAGCCTCCATGGAACAGGTACAAGGCCGTCTAGGCCAGGGGCGGGGTCATAGCGCCTGGGGGCGGGGTCATAGCGGTCCAGACCGCTGTCTTTCTAGGCGCAGGCGGCGCACCGCCGCGCGGGGAGTCTAGCAGAGCGGGGGCAGGTGTAGGGAGAGCTGGGGCTCTAGTAGGTGTTACAGATCCCTGTAACATTACCCTGTTACTAAGGTTGAAGTCACCGGCTTCAATTAACACTACGTCCAAAGGCTGGGAGGACGGTGCGGGTGTCGAGGGAGTTGCTGGCACAGGCGTCATGGGTATCGGCGTCGCGGGCATAGGGGAAGGTGGAATGGGGAAGGCGAGCGCGAGGTCGGCGAGTGCTTTATGGTTCTGCTCCCAGTCTAGGAGAGCTTCGAAGAACTTCTCCTCATCTGAAAACTCTTGGAGCACAATGCGTCCTTTGAGTTCAGGGCAGTGGATCGCTAGATGATCCGGTCCAATCTCACTGCAAATGCAGCAGACATAATCAGGACACTGTCTAAAAGTGTGCCCATATCTGCCGCAACGCTTGCAGAGCGTGCGGGTTCTATCCATCGTGGCCGTTCTCTTTCTACTGGGCAGTGGGCGCACGGGTCTAGTTTCTTCTTCGGCGCGAGGCTTTGCTGAGGCCGTCCTCACCGCGAGGTTCACGAGGTCGGGGAAGTCGAGCGGTAGGAGGTGAAGCGCCATTGCGCGAATTCTTTTCTGAAGGTGGAGCACGGCGAGTGTCCGAGTACCTTCGTCTATGTCTGTACGAAGTGCGGCGTCTTCTAGCATCTTCGTGGTCTTTATGATGTGCACAGCGAGGGACGTGCTGGCGGCAACGGTTGCGCTCATGTCACCGAGGATATTGTCGATTTCTCGGGAGTACGCAGGGGTCAGAATGGCGGTTTCGCTAAACGCACAATTCTCAATCGTGCTGAGGATTCGTCCGTAGTCGGAGTCCTTCAGCGTCACAGTGGTAGGGGTTTCGATGGGAGTCGTCATGATAGTAGGAGTTTCTGAGGAATGTTAACCGTAGGGAGAGTGTCTTTATGTGTTCCTCCAGGTCGTTCCAAGCTCCGCTTGAGTCTGACTTATCTTTCGTTTGAACCCTATCAAAGTTCAATCAGCGAGGGCGTGTCGCTCCTCGGTTCTAATCTATACATCAGAGGGTGATAATCATTGCCATGATGGGTGGGCGCGTTCCGTTATCTTTTGTTGATTCGGTCGGCGGATCTAGAGGATCTAGCGGGCTTGCAGGAGTTTCCGAAAGGTTCGCCTTGTGATAGTTTAAGCGTCTTTCCGGACGATCAGGGGAAGGTAAGGGCCGTGAGGCTTGCAGGAGTTTCTCTGGGGATTCCCTCGTCTTCGTCGTCTTCTGGATCTTTTGTTAAAGTCGGATCTTTGAAGAGTGGTCTAGTTTAAGCGTCGTTTCGGACGTACGGTGTCGTAACCTTTTGTTAATTGCTTTACGCAAGGTCGAGGACAGGGGTATCCAAGCATAGGGGGCCGGAGGGTGTCTGGGGTCGTCCAGCGAGGAAGATAGTTTAATGTCGTTTCAGACAATCTTAGTTTAATGTCTTTCCGGACAATCGCGCAGTTTATAGTCGTGCTGGACTCGGACCCAGTTTATAGTCATAGCGGACTCGGGTCTAGTTTAGCGTCATAGTGGACGTGTCGGCGAGAATCGAAAGGGGTAGAGACCTATTAGATAGAAAAAGGTGTGGAAAAGGTAAAAGTAATTATAAATTTACCCCGTCACTAGGACGTTGATCTACCACGATTAACGAAATTAAAAGTCCAATTCGAGTTCTCCGCAGTCAGGGTCGTCAGAAGGAGAGGCGAAAATGAAATCGCCGATCGTCCGAATATATGAGGATCCGGGGTTGTCTTCTTCGTCAGAATCGGAGTCGGACTCATTAGAGTCCTCATCAGCCAATAAGGCTGGGTCAGGAAGCGTGGGCGGCGTCAGAGGACGCGCATTCAAGCGCTGGATCACCATGTCGAAATAACTTTCGACTGGGTTCTGGTCAGGTTCAACCGATGACATTTGTACATCGGTCGCTGGGGGTGTCGCGGGGCTTACAGCATGGCCCGGTTCGGTGTCTTCGCTGTCGGACATAGGCATGTCCTGTTGACAGAGAGGGACGGTTTCTTTGATATCGAACCGGAGTTTCTTAGCTGCCGGTCGATCTGCCGTGAAGACGGCTCTTCCTTTTCCGAGAACAGATACAGGCTCTCCGGAAAACATAAACTTCGTCTGAGTTTTCTCTGGTTCAGGGGCCAGTCTAGGGTGCTTGGCAGGGGGTGGCTCTGCGGTAGCGATAGCGCGTCCTTTGCCAAGGACAGACGCGGGTTCTGCCGAGAATGTTAATTTCGGCTCGGAGGCGACGGAAGGCCTCTTCTTTTCATTAAGAGTCGGGAAGGGGTTCTTCGGGACTGATGGGGGCGCCAAAGACGTAGAAGTCTTGGCGGCTTGGCTCCTCACAGCTTCTTCGGGCTGTGGTGCGGTCTGCTGCGGCTGAGAGGTTGCGGCAGTCTGGGGTGTGGGTCCTTCTTCGGGGATTTCCACAATCGTGGCATAGGGCATGGCAGCCGGTGCCGGTGCTAGTTTATACTCTTTTCGGAGTTTCTTCTTCGTCTGAGAGCGGTCAGCGACTCGCTTATCTTTCTTCAGGAAGAGGGGCGTCAGGCCGTTCTTCTTCCGTTCGGCATCTATATCCCGTTCCATGTCTCTGGATTCGGGGGTGGCGGCGAGGGTCAGGGTGGACGCCGTCCAATCTATGCAAGGGTTGTTGGCGGTTAGCCATGGTTGCCCAAGCAGGAACTTATCTGAGTATGACAACTCAGCTAGGTAAAACCTAACAGGCGTTACCCGTTCATCGATCTTAACCGTGAGGGTGCAGTATCGGGAGATAGGCCCTCCGGCCGTAGTAGATCCGTCCGCGTTAGTTACCGTGAGTGGCTTCTTCAGCGGGTGCGAGGAGATGCGGTGCTTCTTGCAATAATCCTTATGGATGAAGGATCGGCAGGCACCCGAGTCAACGACCATAGAAGTCGTTATCGGTGCTTCTCGTCGATCTGAAATCAAGGTTACAGGAACCCGGAATTCGCGTTTCTTACCGATGGTCTTAATAGACCTAATCGGGTCTTCATCGACAATCTTTCTCCTATCTCGGCAGAGATTGTCACTGGCTCGGTGGCCGGTCGCGTTGCAGTTGAAGCATCGCCTGCTGTTAAGGCGGATGCGGATTTCTTTCCCGTTGAGATGGGAGGCCGCGGCAATCTTCGTGCGTGTGGATGAGGGTCGGGCTTCATTCTTTTCTCGCCTGGCCAAGGCGGTTTTCGATTGATTCTTTTCTCGCCGTATCACGGCGGTCTTCATCGTCAGCGCCTTCTTCGGGGACACTACGAGTGTACGGCGCTCTTCTTCGGGAGTCATCCGTGAGGAGGATGCGATATTGTTGACGTAAGGCATGTCCTATCATACAATGCTGGTCGAGGCAAGGTGCGTATCTGGGTGTGCGTCGCGTAGATAGGCGACGATCAGATAGACTTTAATCTTTTGTTACGTCGACTGTAGGTCGGCGTGTGCGAACTAGGATAGGTCTTCTCAGCGACGACTCGAGTGAGTCTACTGAAGCTGAGCGTGGTCTGGCCTTGACGGAACGTCAAGGATTCCTCCGGCGATCTCGGTAAGACGGCGCTCGTCGAGATGCAGGGCTAGCGGATACGTGCTAAGTCGTAAGGGGGCGACTTAGAAGTGCGGTCTCACACAAGGAAGCTGGTAAGCTTAGATGAGCAAGTTCTGGGGATGAACCTAGTAGATTAAAGTGAAGTTCAATCTACAACAATGTGCCTACTTATACATAGTGTATGTAGGTGTTCAAGCTCAGTCTGTAATCTATAGTATATCGTACATCTGAGATAACCAGACATGAGGTTAGATAAAGTACATGAGGCTTAACCTCTGATCATACATGCAGCGCCAAGTGCAGCTGCGCATAGGTACAGGAAGCGCCAAGCGCTCCGGGTCTTCATACATGAGGCGCCAAGGGCGCTCCGGATCTTCATGAAGCGGCATGCTGTATACATGCGCTGATCTAGGGTGTCCATGAGGCGTACAGCCTCCATGGAACAGGTACAAGGCCGTCTAGGCCAGGGGCGGGGTCATAGCGCCTGGGGGCGGGGTCATAGCGGTCCAGACCGCTGTCTTTCTAGGCGCAGGCGGCGCACCGCCGCGCGGGGAGTCTAGCAGAGCGGGGGCAGGTGTAGGGAGAGCTGGGGCTCTAGTAGGTGTTACAGATCCCTGTAACACATGCACATTGGACTGAAGTCCCTACAAAGTTCTCTAGCGGCACATTGCATTAGCTGGGCACCAGGGTAGGACAATCCTGGACGGAGGAGCTGGCGCGAACAAGTGTGGGCGGATCTTATTGGCATGTTTTGTATTATATGCTATGTTGCAATACATCGATTTCCGTATATTTGCGTCGAAAACAGCAAGATATCAAAGGGATACATATTTATATTCAGATCTACGGGATTCTATCTAGTAGTCAATGCATCGAAAAGCATACACCAGCGCTGATGCACATCGTTTTCGCAGCTACGGAAAGCGCAGATACCGATGCGTGTCTACGCAATACGAAGTGCCACAGCCACAGTATATATGCGTTGCTGCGGGTTTAAACCCGTATGTCCGACTTTCACTGGGAGTCAACTCTAACATCAGTGAATTGATGATTCCTTGATATTGTAGCTGTGAGAACTATAGAAAGATACAATTCTGCTCCTGTTAAATAATATCATATATACTGCAAGAAATTTGGCTTGTAGATACATAGCCATCGATATCCGGAAATGTAGAGTAACACGAGCAGTCCACGACAATATTGTGAGATTGCGTCATTGCATCGTATTGTCTACTCTAGACCTCTGTCGTTCTTTGCGCCCTCCCACTGCTCCCTCTCTCAGAAGACAAAAGTCTAACTCTTGTTGTTTCATTAAACCTTTTGTCCGTTGTACTGCGTTCGCTTCCTAAAAGTTTTAAGGCTCACTTGTAGCTAGCTGATCAGTGCCCACCCGCCCATAGGGAACTGCATGGGTATACCCCCGGGTTTTTAGTGGGTTTTGAGTATCTGGGATGGTAGCCCTTCATTCTGCGACAAAAACAAAAAAAAGTTTATGCAAAATGATCCAGGATTGGCTGAGATATTGCTAGTCCAACAACTCAGGCTAAATCTTCAAAGCCCATCCCTCCACACATCAATCTTTGCAAGCAAGTCATGATTTTGCGAGTTTTTTGACATTTTGAGTACCCACCTGCAAAGATTGATATGTGGAGGGAGGAGCTTTGAAGATTTAGCCTGAGTTGTTGGACTAGCAATATCTCAGCCAATCCTGGATCATTTTGCATAAACTTTTTTTGTTTTTGTCGCAGAATGAAGGGCTACCATCCCAGATACTCAAAACCCACCAAAAACCCGGGGGTATACCTATGCAGTTTCCTAGCCGCCCATCTCAGCTCACCTTGAAACCCTTAGGTTCGTGCACTTGCAGCGGGCCAAGAAGCCCTTCGGGCTTTTGCCCAAAACATCACTCCTTCGTTTAGATTAGCTTGCATGGAAGTTTCCTGTATCTAAGCAACTTCGAATTCACCTTTCGCCTCCTACAAACACACAGCGTCGAAAGGCATAGACATAAGCTCAGGTAACTGGAAAGCAAACACGTGACCAGATACAATTAAAACTCAGCTCAGGCCAGCCCACCGAAGGCCCCAGACTCTGGCAATATTCACTTAGCTCATTCACCGTTACACATTTTCTCTCGCAAGTTTCCATTGATTATTTTATGTAAAATTTCAGTGCTCAGACTTCTGCTCTTCCTGTGCGTATTCATCATGTACCTGCCTTGACTTTGTACTCATCACGAGACGGCCCGCTACAGTTGCAATCTCATTTGGACCCCTTCATTGTCATTGCGTTCTTCACATCCCTTGTGTGAATTTGCACAGACTGAGACACCCAATCGATGATACGCCTGATATCTAAACTTGACATTTCTCGTACACTTGTTCTGCATACAAGCCCTATTTCACATAGCAGTTTCCCTGTGTACAATGCGCCGCGAGTCAACACGATGGGATTTTGTGTGGAACAAGTGTTTCTGACTGTTTGGGAGTCCCTGCGTACATAAAGGCTTGAGGGCTTACTATCTTACTAGGCAGCCTCCTTACAACAACGGGGCACCTACGACCCAAAAAATTCCAATAACAAATAAAAGCGGCCAAATGAACTTTTCAATTCGTGATCTATCGATACGAAGATAGCCGTGAATATACCGTGTTATCTGTTTGTTGCTTATCGATCGATAGGATGCGTGAGGGAATGGCAGTTGTCGACCAGTTTTGTTACCAAGGCACTGTGGGAAGTAAATACCCTGAAAATAAACGTGAGAAACCCTGAGTGACATATCCCAGTGACGTAGTTACTGAAAAAAGAACCCGTTATTTTCAGTGTTCACGTGAGAGTCACGTCTATCAGTACTTGTGACACTGACTAATTTTCAGCGTTCACTGGTCAGTGCCATAAGTACTGAATATTTTTCAGTGATTACTTGGTCAGTGCCGTGAGTACTGAATAACTTCTTAGTGTCCAATGGACTCTTTCTGATTTCTCTGGCTCAAATTTAGTTTCCCTGCCACCTAAACGTGCACACATCTTCATGCGCTCCACTTCTCCATTTTTGGTGAGTTTTTCTTCTTTATCAAAGTCATTCATGCTTGTCCTGGAAGGCCGGAATGACTGCTTCCCCATACAAAACTTACATCACTGCATATTCTCCGTACACATCAATGCACCTCGATGCCCTCAGCACACCACCTCAATATTCAATTCCTATGGTGGCTCAAGGAGAGCAAATAATTTGTTGAGGCACACATGCATGCTTGGACTACCGAAGAAGAGCGAGAAGTAAATGGAGATTGAGGAAAGTATAAGGACCTTATGTATGTCTCAACAGTTTGTCTACTTTTCCGATTGCTAATCTTGTGACTTCAACATATTCTGTAGATCATGTTCGCACTTCTGGGGCCATCTCATCGGAGAGCTTCATTAGGATTCAGTGCCTGATGGTGCGCTCGCATTCTCCTCTCTTACTTATTTCAAATGGACGCTTCACGCGATATGTGCTGTATGAATATCCAGAATAGAGACTGTTTTGCCTAAAACGTTTGAACCTGTTAGAACAACTATAAGACACCATTTCTGGATCTGAAATTGTTTCACCGCTGATTGCAAGTGCACGCTGCTTTCACTGCTGCCCCTTCGCGAACACTGCTTGCCAGTGAACCCTACTTAATACTCTTGTTCTAGTTTCCACAATGCCAAACAAGAAAACGAAGTATTGCCGTTGCTCTCTTGAATGCAAAGAACGTGGACGCCTTCTCAGTTATCGCCAGTGACTCCATCACTACAAGAAGGCAAAAATGGTCAATATATCACCTTCTGTTTCTCCCACAGAATCATCAGAAGATCTGCAGACAATGGATCTAGAGCATGAGGTTGAAGTACTTGAAGTATCCGAGTCCGATGCAGTAGCTGGCGATGTGAGCATGGGTGAGCCTGATGAAGGCCCAAGTCCAAGTCATTCGGATCACGAGTCTGATGAAGATGCTGCGAGCAATCATGCAGATGAAGTTGTTCCATATGACGAAGAAGAAGAAAATAATGACATGGACGAGTCAGACTCTGTGTTACAAGTAACATCGGTCACGTGGCCCCCCTATCATTTTCCCTTTGTCCTCGCCCTCACCATCTACCGGCTCGTCCTCCTTTACCGACTTTCCGTTGACTGGATCCTCGGGACCATTCCCTTCCCTCGCATCGCCCGCCTCTACGCACGTGCACGCACGTTCCTCCACTAATTCGACCACCAATGTGGTCCCGCACCTATGACTCGGTCTGACTCGTGCCACCAATGTGGCTTTCCTCTTTCTGTTTCCCCTGACTGCGGATTCCCGCACGTTGTATTCTTACCGTTGGTCCGTTCCAACGTTTCTCGGTCTCATTCCACATTCGACCACCCATCACTAATCCGGCTATGTTGCCAACGCACCTATACCATTCTCATCTCCCCTTTACCCTTACCTACTGTGCGGTAGCCTTGCCCTTAACCCTCTCCACTTAGTATAAGTAGTCGGTCACCCTGTACTAGATTCTCTAACTTGAATCTACTCAATCTTCCCTGGAACATACTTCTCTCTGAAGCCCCCTCAGCTTCAGTCTCTAGTATCTTTTCTTAGTCGCTCATCGCGACTAAGTCTACCTCGATCGACCTCATCGTATGGACAAGATAGTCCTTACCTTGAGCGACTTCAAAGACATCCGTCTACGAAGTCACGTGACACGCGCGTACTGTGATCACTGCCAACTCGTCGTCGCCAGTATCACTTGCTATACGGATCC